>NC_067399.1:13282739-13582739 GCF_016432865.1 Antechinus flavipes | reverse complement strand
TAAGTAAATGAGGGATGAGATTTGCATCAGTTTTCAGAACCTGGCACTTTTGAAATTACAAACCCTTAAAGTTAAGTAAATGAAGATGTATTAAGTGACTTCTATGCCAGGTATTATGCTAAGTACTAGGGAGTAAAAGGAAGAAGGAATATTCCGCCCTATAAAGAGTTCCATATCTTTTGGTGGGAGACAAAAAGCAAAGACTTATGGACAAATAAAATAGGCATAGGGTAAATATGCTGCAATTTCAAAGGAAGACATCAATAATGAGGATCAAGAAAGGTTAAGTAGTACTTGTTTACATTTCCAGTGCTACTGAAAATGAAGTTTTTAACAGATGGCTTTTTAGAATGGTCTTATAATGGTTAATTCAATGGATACTTACGAAATATGTGACTTTAGGCAAGTCATTTAACCACTCTAAGACTATGTTTGGAAAAATTGAAGAGTGTGATTCTTTGAATACTGAAGTGGCTTACATCACTAGTTCAATGATATTTCCTGATATTAAACAATAAGATTATCTTATTTATTTTTCCATAAATAACAGGTTTTCCTAACAGTGATCCTAGGAGGTAGAACATTAGACAACAGATTTTAAAGATGGAAGAATTTTAAAGATCATGAAGTCTGATTTCCTCATTTTATAAGTGAGGAAACTGAAGCTCAGATAAGTTTTTAGCTCAAAGTCATAGGATCAGAAATCTAGAATCATAGTAAAATTCAGAGGTAAACTTAATCTTACCTTCTCATTTTACAAGTAAGAAAAGTGAAGATATATGGGGTTTAAATGGCTTGCCCAAGATTGTATAACTATTCTCTGTCAAAGACTGAATGGAGGCTCACTCAATCCAGAGAAAATGTTCTTTTCATTATACCACATTATAATTATCCCCATCTTATGAAAAAGAAAATGGAGACTTGAACAAATTAGGTGACTTTTCAAGGTCACATAGATATTCAGTGCCAAAGCTAGGGTCTTAGAATATTGTCTTGGTTGAAACCTGCCTTAAAGGTCATTTGTCACTGATTAGGAATTGTAAAGGACCTTAGAAGCAATCTCATTTGTCTAAAACTGAAGAGGAATCTACACATATTTAATAAATTCTTCATTGTCTGATTGATTGACATTCTTGACAATATATAAATCAATATACCATAAATAAATAACCATTGCATGATGACTTCCAATGAAGAATAAACCTCTTCTTCTCAAGGAAGTACATTATCCCTATGGAGAGCACTAGTTATTATGAAGTGATTATTGTTATTTTTCTTAGTTTTGTTGCTGTGGATTTTTGTTTACTTACTTGTTTGCTTGTTCTTTCTTTCCCATCAACATTTTTTTGTTTGTTTGTTTGTTTTGTTTTTCCTTTTCCCTCGCTGCACCTAAAGGAGGTAGAGGGAGAATATACACACATGCATACATACATACATACATATGGTATTTATGGGGCTATGGGGCTGATATATATGATACACACAAAGAAAGAGAGATAGAAGAAGAAGAAAGGAAGGGAGGAAGAGAGAATTAGAAAGAGCACGCTAGAGTTGGAGTAAAGAAGATGTGGGATCAACTCTGGACTCAGACACTTACTGTGGGACCTTGAGCTAGGTACTTATATCTCTAATGCTTAGGAGAAGCTACGTAGCTCAATGGATAGATTCTTAAGTCTGGAGTCAGAAAAAGCTTGAATTCAAATCTAGCCTCAGACATTTACTAACTATATGACACTGGCCAAGTCACTTAAGGTCTGTTTTCCTTAATCCATTGGGAAAGGAACTGGGAAATTACTTTAGTATTTTTATTAAGAAAAAGCCACAGAGTTCTACAAGGTCATAAAAAGTTGGATATGACTAAACAACAACAATAATAGATTACATTTTATTCTGCCTAATTCATTTTACAGTCGAGTAAAAACTGTCTCAGAGAGACCATTTACCTTCACTAATATCACAGGAATAGTAAGTAGAAAATGCAGCATAATAGATAGAATAAAGAGCTAGAAGAATCTTATCTTAACAGTACTTTTGTATAACTATATCATTTTACAAATAAGGAAATGGAGGCATGAAAATAAGTTGCCTAAGATAGTTCAGGCAGCAAAAATCTAATTTGGGGTACACAACAAATTCTATCATTACATGTCATAATCGAAGATACCTATTCTTTACAATATAACAAATAATTGTCCATTTGACAGAACCCAGTGGGACTCCCTGAGATCATCCATTTCACCTTTGGAAAGCTCTAAGTCTTTTGCATTTCCCCCCTTCACAATCTTTCCTGATGAATGAACTCTAAAACCATTTTACAATTGTTATGATACTCTTTCTGAAGGCCTCTTACTTAAATATTATTTCAGTCTTAGAAATTTATTTAAATAAAAATCAGTCAGCTTATACAATATCGGGAAACAAGAATTACATTTCAGAGTCCCACTTTTATTTTATGGCTTGAATGTTCATTCAATGTGTTCTAAGTCCATTTTGGGAGGGGAGAAGCAATATTATATAGGAAAGAGAATGCTTAGACTTGCATAAATGAAGACAAGTATCCAAATCCTATCTCTGAACCTCATCATAGGGATATATTTGGACAAGTTGCTTTCCCTCTTTAAGCCTAGGTTTCCTCATCAATAAAATGAGGGTCAAAAAATTGTAGTCCCTATTTTACAGATTTATGATGAGATAAATGGGACAATGTATATGAATCAGGTTATGAATTTTGCACTAATATATCTAGTTTTAATATTACCACTTAGCTGTTAAAAATCATGCCTAAGTGGAGGAGCACGTCAATATTCTGACAGCCTCCACAGCTGTGAATCATAACACTTGAAGGAGTTGTGAGTCAGCCTTTGTTGATGCGGATGTTCCTTGTGGATTGAGAATGAAATAAATTGGAGGGAAGAGGGAAGAGGAGAGAGTTCAGAGAATGCAACTACTTCTCAGTTTTCTTGTATCATCATCATCACCCTCTCACATGAAAAGATCCATTCTACAGGTCTAAATTAGACCTCCAGCAGTCACTGATAGGTGGCTCCCGTATTACAACACTTAGCTGCTACTATTTAGCAGCTATTTATTTATTTATTTAGCTACTATTTATTTATATTAAATGTTATATTTTGGGTTAGATTTACTTGTTGTTTTTATTCTTCAATCATTCCTGACACTCTGTGACCCCATTTGGGCTTTTCTTGGCAAAGATACTGGAGTGGTTTGCCATTTCCTCTAACTTATTTTATGGCTTGGAACCTAAAGCAAATAGGGTTAGGTGACTTGCCCAGGAGCACAGAACTCTTAAGTATCTGAAGCCATATTTGAGCCCAGGAAGATATCTAACTCTAAGCCTAGCTGCATTATATACAAAAGATAAGCCTAACTAACCTCATCTAATGTTGAGTTGAATTAAGCCCCACTGGTCAAGCCCAATTCCATCCAACCTTCTCAGCTGGTAATAAGTAGTATTTCTAACTTGCTATCTTCTAAAGTACTCCTTTGTTCAAGGCAGATAGTCAGGCCTAATAATTTCTCCATTAATAAAAGATGCCTTTCATAAATATTTATTATATAGATTTCAAGACTTTATTTCCATATAGGGTTGATCTGCTCTAATAATGTTTTGTCTTGACATCATCATTTTCTTGCTGGATCCCCAAATGCTTTCAGATGGCCTCATTAATTCTCACAAATGGAGCTATGATGGTGACAAAAAATGATGAGGGCTCATCAGGGGGAAGGGGAGGATACAATATAAACATGTTTTTTCATGTTTCTCTCTATTAGAAATACTAGGTATTAGAAATAAATTTACAGACAGACCAAATTATCCTAGTTTTTATCACGTTCCTCTTTATTTCATGCACACTGCCTTGGGAGTTGGAAAATCTGTATTTTAGAACTTCTGTCATTTATTACCAGTGTGACCTTGGTCTTTCTTGAGAATCCTTTTCCCATTTGTAAAATACATGAATGTGAACTCTTTATTGATGATCTGATAAGTTATGATCAAATTGGATTGTTCTCCATCCACAATTCTTAACATTATTTGTCCTTTTTTGATTATGTCTTCACAGTATCCTCAAGATAGAGTATAGCTTCCAAATAATGACAGGCTATCCCTCTAGTATAGCAAAGAACTGGAGAAACACATGAGATGAGTATTGGTAACTTTGGTTCTTCCTCATCCTTCAAATCTCATATTTACTTTCTTGTGGATTCTACCTCTAGAAAATCTTCTGCATCTTTTCCCTTCTACCCCTTCAAATATGACCATGATTATAACCCATATTTTCGTCAGCTATTGGCTGAACCATTACTGGTCAGCCTGATCTAATTCATTTTTATTTACTTCTTTAAGTCATTCTACAAATAAAAAATCAAGTGGATACTCCCAAAGCAGAGTTGTGGCAGGTTAATAATTTAGACAGGAATTATCTGTGATTCTCTATTATCTGTTTAATAAAACATAAAACATTCACTCTTCACTCATGCACATGCTCTTCATATCTGCTTTTTCAATTACTTTTGTTCAGTCAAAGCATAAGTGAAAAATCTCTCACTTTGATCTTAAAGCATGGAAAGGGACCCACGTGAGCAACAATGTTTATGGAAGCCCTTTTCAAAGTAGCAAGCAACTGGAAACTGAGTGGATGCTCATCAATCGGAGAATGGCTGAATAAGTTATAGTATACAAACATCATGAAATATTATCGTTCATTAATAAATGATCAGCAGGATGATTTCAGATCATGAACTGATGCTAAGTAAAATTAGCAGAACCAGTAGGTCATTGTACATGGCAACAAAAAGATTATATGATGATCAATTCTAATGGACATGACACTTTCCAACAGTGAGATGATTGAGTCACTTTCAATGATTTCATGTTGAAGAGAGTGATCTAAATCCAGAGAGAGGATTGTGGGAACTGAATGTGTATCATGCATAACATTCTCACTCTTTTTGTTGTTGTCCATTTGCATTTTTCTTATTCATTTTCTTTCCTTGTTGATCCGATCTTTCTTGTGCAGCAAGATAATTGTACAAATATGATTACATATACTGGATTTAACATATATTTTAATATGTATAACATATATTGGTTTACTTGCCATCTAGGGGAAGGGATGAGGGGAAGGAAGAGAAAATTTGGAATACAAGGCTATGCAAGGATCAATGTTGAAAAATTATCCATGCATATATTTTGAAAATAAAAAGCTTTAATTAAAAAAAAAAGAAAGAGAGAAAATCTATCTCTTTGCAAAGACTTTTTCTGATCCCAACAGATAGAATTATCTTCATCTCAATATTACTTTTTTATTTTGCATAAAACTTGTGTTTTCGTATATATTTACTTGCATTGGTTTCATAGAAAATTAGAGACTTGAAGCTGGGAACTCTAGAAAATCTGTTTTCTTTATGTTTTTTACATCCCCATAGCCCATCCCAATTCCCAGGAGAAAGTATGTAGCTGACAAATGTTTATCAAATTGATATAAATTGACCAAATCTACATAAATTCTGGAAGGCTCTTATAGTTTTCCATTACTTAAAGCTTGACAACATTATAAACTTCTAGACTGAAAAAATAATTTTTATTTACTGACTTTCCTGAAGACCTAGACACAAAACAGGGCTTTAGGAAAAGGTGGTCATAGAACAACTTATATGAAAGTGATCAGTTTAAAATATAGCTGTCAATTGCAAATTGGCTTCACTAACAGAAAATTATATTTATTAAATATTAGTCCTCCAGCTAAGACTCAGTCATTCTAGGAAGAAGTATCTCTCACATTACTGAAGATACTACCAACATCACTCATGTGTCCATCACTGAGGAAACATGATTGTGGAGATGGACTGAATCCCATGGTAAAACTTTTTAATTATTGGCCAAATGGGACCAACAGAGTAGCAAAGGAAGCCTAGATGAAGTACCACTTTTTTCCTGAGAAAGAAATAGTGGGTTCTATTTGAATTAAATCTGTGCCACAATTTTGATTACTATATCCTCTCACAGCTGCAAAAGCCCCAAGAACTACAGTGTTGATCCCACCAGATCACTCGTCCTTCTTCTAGCTCTCATTTATAATTATTATAATAGGGGAATATCCTTAAGAAGTGAGGTCTGACTTCCTTATAATAAACATTACTAAGCAACCCCAAATGACAAGGAGGCCTTGGGGAAAACATTCACCACCTCCCCAAACCACCCCCAGATCATCTACTTTGCTTTTTGTTTCATCCCTACAGATATTATTCAATTATCTGTGATTTTCATTGATATAAGAAAATACAAGGGAGGAAATACTCTCTATTAATGGAGACATACAGTCATTCTGGAATTTATAGTATTGGAGATACTTGCATAATGAGAAGTAAAATGATTTGCCCAGTATTTCATAATTAGAACTCATCAAAGGGATAATATGAATCCAGATTTCTGGATCCTAAACAGTTATCTGCCTTCCAACCAACATATACTCCCTTCTCCTGTACAGTGAAGATGCTTGATAAAATCATATCTTGAGATCAAAGAGTCCCCTCTTTTTAAAGAGTAAGACATGCCTGGCAATTATATGCATACACACATATAAACATGCATGTAGGGCATACATACATACACATGTACATGCAAATAAACATGCATTCACATATATACACATACGTGTATATCAGGCTCTTTCAACCGCATTACACTACCATTTCCTCTCTCATTTTACAGATGAGAAAACATGCCTGGGGAAATTGTGTTACTTGTCTAAGGTCACAAAGCACAGCAAGGTTCCAAACTCAGGAACGGAGACTTCCATTTTTTCTACCTCTCTAATGAAACATGGTCTCCCAGATGTTTGTTGTTGGATTAAATTGAATTGATTTTGTAGCTGATTGGTTGTCAAAAGTTCATGATGACATTTATATCTCAAGCACAAATAACATAAAAATCCATCAGAAATACTACTCCCTATAGAGCTTTAAAAGGCTTGTCCATTTAATTCTAGAGACAATGGCTAAATCATTATTTTACCACGATGAGTCTTTTCCAAACATTCATTCAGCATTGATGCTCTCATTTCAACCGGATTTAATGATTGGCTGCAACCAAATAAATATAATTAGGCTCTTCTCAGCTCCATTAACAGTTACATTAATAATGTTAGGATAGAGTCCTTCACTTAAAACTCCCTTGAAATGGAGCTGTATTTTAATTGCTCTAGATGGAAGGGAGATTGTTTGGACGACTCATATGACTATTTATTCACAAGGAGAAATGCCTAATTCCCTTTGGAATAAACATTCAATTCCATTCTTATCTAGTTGGTTCATTCAAGAAATGTAGATTAGAGGGATTTATTTATGTGGGAGTTTGAGGTTCCTATAGTTATATCACATCTGCCTCAGTCTCAAACAATATAGTGGGGAAGAATAAGAAATATTAAGAAAAAATAAAACGATTAAACAACAATAACAAAAGTATTGGCAAGAGAGTAGTAAAAAAGAATATGCTGAATGAAACACTGTTTGTGAAGTCAGGAAATCTACATTTAAATCTTGTTTCTTTCACTATCTGTTTGACTTGAGAAAGTCCAATTACTTCTATCAGTCTCAGTTTCCTCCTTTATAAAATGAGATTGGTATAACTGCCACCTAGTGAGGTCACTTCTAGATAGCCATCACACCTTTTTATACTTATAACTATATTATAGTATAGTTATATATAACTATAACTATACACATAACTGTCCTGAAAAATGGATGCTAGAGATATGATCATGATAATTTTCTCAAGGAGAAAGGAGTAAATCAGAGAAATTAAGTATATTACAAAGGTGATAAATAACAATGGTAATATTCTAGATAATGTTCCTAAATCAAAGTCTAGCATTTTTATTAAAATTAGTGCTGAATATGGAATGTCAGTTAATAAGCATTAATTAAATACCTATTGGCAGCAAGGTGGTTCAGGGGTTCACCAGTACACACAATCTTTATTCAGGAAAATCTAAGTTCAAATTTTGCCTTACACATGTATTAGCTGTGTGTCCCTGAGAAGATCACTTCACTCTCTTTATGGAGGTTTCTCATCTGCCAAATGAGGCAGAGAAGGAAATGGAAGACCACTCCAGCATCTTTGCCAAGAAAACCCCAAATGGCTCATGAAGTGTCAGACATGACAAGAAAAAACTGAATAACAGCAAAAACTACCTATTCTATGACAGAGATTCAAGTGAAACCAAAGTTCAAAGTCTGTATTAGTCACCTATTGATTATATCCCCATGAGAAAATCTTCATTTCCTCAATAAAATAACTGTACCATTAACAAACACTTCATGTGTCCTAACAGTATTGGGGATCATAAAGGAGCTCGTAGCAAGAATTACTTTGCATACCTTCACATTCTATAGAAACATGAACTTTATTTATTTTCTGAAGAATTACACCTGCTCACAATTGAGATTCCCAGTATCTCCAGCTATGCCTCTGCATGTCCTTTTCCCTCAGCCAAGTTATCTTTATTACTGATGGTTATGACAGATGTATGTATTCCTCCACAACAGAGTTGGATTTGCAAGTAACAAGGAAGAGGTAAGGGATTTGTCTTTGGATTTCATATATTGAAAATAAATCCCTTCCCTTCTCATACTGCAAGATTTATATATTGTTCCGTATCTGTGGGAAATCAGAGAACGCACATGGCTTTGGGGTTCATTGTCTCTCAGTGCCCTTCAGAGTGGTTGTCTTGCCCTCCCTGACCCTGAGAAAAGGCAATACCAAACAGTACTCAAAACGGTCAATAGAAGGCAGCTACACTCTTACTGTGCACTCCCATAATGTCTCCAGTCATACCCAACAGTTGGTTTTGCTTTGTTGGATTGTTATGATCTATGTTGATCATAGAAACCTATGTAATTTGATCATTTTACCAAATCTTTAGTGTGTCTCTACTCAGTTTGTGGGAAATCAGCTACTTTGTGCTGAGTCAATTTTTGGGACTTCTTTTATAACCATGGTTTAACATTGAATAGTAGCAGTTAGAGTGGAAGTACCCATCTCATTGCCTCAGTAATTTCACAGCCAAGACAGCACTCCTCTCATCTCCTTATTTGAAACAATGACCAATTTAAATTCTCTTAAATTGAGTTGTTCGCCTCTCTATAAAAAACAAAATATAAATTAAATCACAGTTGGTGCGCCAATACCTGTCCCCTAGTTGTACAAATAAATACTTTTTTTATCTTCCTGAGTTTGCCTTAATTGATTATGGTGAGACTATTATCCTAGGTTTTCTTTTAATAGACTACTATTTATGATTGACTATAGGTAGCCTCCCTTGTACCTAGTACATGATCTTGGTAACAGTATTGGATAAAAGTCACATGAGACTTTGTTTTGTACTTTCTTGTTATATGTATAATATATAATAATGTTGTTTACTTTACAGCATGGTAAATTAGAAATGTCTTGAATCTGAGGTGCAAAGATCTGAGCTTAAATTCTCTGAAACTAACTACTTAGTTTACCATTAACAAATCATTAATTTTCCTTGCCTTGAGTTTCTTCATATTTAAAATGAAATTTTAGATTAGAACACTGAGGTCACCTCTAATTCCTGATCCATTAGCCTATTTTCTCTTTATGTTTTTAAAATTATAATATATGGGTCATTTCTCATTAATAATAAGTAATATAAATAATGAATAATATAAATAATATTTGAAATTATCATTTAATCTGATGTTATATGATTCTTTAAAGAAAGAATATATTTAAGATAAACTGTGTCTCAATTATGCTTTGCACATGTCACTTAATATTTATTTGGTATGATTTTTGTTTTTAATTACAACAATCTTGTCTTTTTTAGATTTTAGAAGCAAATTTACCTCTACTTCCTTCTCTCAATCATCCACTTTCTGTCTCACTTCAAATTCCATCTGATAACAAATTTCTTTCCTTTAGCTTTTCTTATATGGCCTTTGTTTACCCTTATTTATGATGTGATTCCTTTGTCTTTTATATAAGTATATATGAGTGTTCTTGAAGTAGGAAGGAGCAATGGGCCATGGAAAAGACAATGAACCACATTCATTCTGATCTCTTCCTTAGCAGAAGCAAAAAATCCTCTGGGAAATATATTTGCATGCTTAAGATACTAGAACATCACTTTCCACACAAACAGAAATCACTCTTAGTGGACTAAAAGTAATTGGACAAAATCTGGACAAAATAATTCCTATGCCTGAAATACAAAGATAATTACAATTTTCTTTACCTTTGAATTATGGTAAATGAGTACCATGAGCATAAATTAAATTAAATTAATATTATGTTGAATAAAATCTTGTGAAATAAATTATTAAATCTTTGAGACATGATCAATTTCATTTGATCTTTTATATATCCCCGAATCCAATTTAGCAAGTGGTATTACATGTGTTTGTGAATGGTAAATACTTGCATATTGACAATAATGAAAAAAAAAAGAAAAGAAAAAAAATGTCGAATTGTTTCACTTTATTTCTCCTTGCCTTTTCTTCATCTTTAAAAAAATCTCTAAATTGAGCTGTATATACACTGTACTGATTATAATAAACTGTCAAATCATATTGATCCAACATTAGCTTGTTACCCTTAATACCATCCAGAAAAGTTCTGATTAATGTTGATTGTTTGAAAGAAACAAAGGACATTTTCAATAGCTTTTTTACATTACAATGTGAATAGAGTTCATAAATTTTAGGAAGGTACATGAGAAACATTCCTTCTTAAGCCAGTGTATAAAGAAAAAAAAAGCAAATAAAATAAGCCTTTCCATAGAGAGTGACCCTTTTTCTATGGAATCGACAAAACAACCATATTCCTTCAGTACCCCTACGTCACCTGCTACCCCTTCCTTGTCTACTCTTCCCAATACTCAGAAAGTTCTTCTCCCAGGAGGCTGCCCAGGAAGACTGAGGAGTTCAAGGATGACGCTATTCTCGCTGTCTCATTTATCACATTGAAGGAGAGTTGGAAAATGAAAGCCTGGATTTTTAGGAGCAGCAGCTCCATAGCTACATGACTGTTTTCCAACTTCAGTTCTTCCTCCAATTCCAGACTCATTTGCACGGTTGGCAGAGGAAAAAAAAATGGAAGAAGTCCTACTAATAATTGAGACTATTTATAAAGAGATTTAAAGCTTAAGACAAACATTATCTCACCTTTTCCTCATAAAATCCCTGTGAGTAGATACCACATTTCTGCCATTTACAAACTAGAAATCAAAGAGTGAGCAAGTGGAAATTGCTTATGCAGTCTTAGAGCTGGTAACTTTTAAAGGCAGGACTCCAATTCAAAAATCTTCCTTTTACTAAATGAAACACTACTTCACTACAATGCTTTTTAGGCAAGTAGGGAAGAAAGTTAGGAGGCAAAAAGAAAAGAAAGAGGGAAATGATAGAAGTCCTTGAAGCATGGAGTCAGCCATTCCAAAGACAATGAAGTCAGCAGGTTGCTGCTTCATGCCTGTCAATTATTTCTGGCCTGCTTGCTAAATATCTGCTATGGACATAAAACGAGTAGTCGGAGATCTTTTGACATTAAAACTGCTAAGTAGGGCACCCTCAGGTGGCTGTATTCAGGGAAATGTGTCTGAACAATGCATAACAGCTTTCATCATAGGCAGACTTCTCCAAGACTCCAGAAACTTATTAGGACCATAGATTTAGAAATCAAATGGACATTAGAGACCATGACATGCAAAATTATATTATAGATGAGGAAATGGAGACCTGAAGAAGTTAAATGTGTTCTCCAAAGACATGTAAATAATGGTTCCTTATCACTTGTAAAGTAAAATACAAGCTCCTTTCTCTGACATTTAAGTTTTTTGACAGTCTGATTCCCATCTACCTGTTGAGATATGATCCACATTACTCCATTTCTGCTCTCTAACATGATTAAATCAATCTCTGTATGGTGCCATCACACAATATTTCAGATCCTTTTTTATGCCTTTGCACCTAGATTCCCATTCTCAGTTCTCTCCTTTTCTGTTACAGCTTAAATTCTTATTTCTCCTCAAGATAGAGAGCAAGTAACATGTCTAAGGTGAGATTCTTCCTGATTCCTCTAGTCTTTAGTGCTTCCCTTCCTTCATTCCCTCAAAATTAGTTTGTATTTACTTCACATTTTTGATTTACTGCACTGTGTATGGATTTTTTTCCAAGAGAATATAGGGTTCTTGAGGCCAAATCTGATATATTTCTTGCTGTCTTGAGAAGTTCATAAATGTCTGCAGTGATATGCATAGACAGAGAGACACAAAGACACATATACATAAATATTCATACATAAATGTATGTGCCTATAGGTATGTAATATGAGTGATAAACACACATATGTGCACACACAGATAAAATTGAATGAAATTGGATTGGAAATTAAATTAAATTTCAAATAATTATAATAATCAAAATTTGTATAACTCTGTAGTATTTGCAAAGTTATATATATATGAAATTTTAGCATAGCTCTAATATTAATGTAAGCAATTCACTCCCATAGTGATTTAAATTTTATATTTTTCTTAACCAACCTGTTAAATATATTATATGTATATAATATATATACCCTTGCGCCCCCCCCTCTCTCTCTCTATATATATACATACATATACATATGTATGTATATATATGTATATATATAAACACACACACATTCAGGTATGTTTATGTATATGGAAATGTGGGTGTATATGATACATATACATATGTGCACATGTGTGTGTATGCCAATTTGAAAAAAAAATTCTCAATTTAGTGTAGAGACACACTAAAGATTTGGTAAAATGATCAAATTTCTTGACTTTCCAATGAAAGATATAGAATCAATATATTCTTTAGAACTGGATCAGACTCCAAGGTTCAAATACAAAAAATCCCCTTAATTCACATAGGGAAACAAGCAAACCAAAAAACAACAGCAAAAAAAAAAAAATTGTAAAAAAAAGATACTATTTTTATTTACCCAAGATCAGATAGAGATCACATGCTACTGAAAAGTCTGAAACACAATTTAACCAAGGTTTCATATTGCTAGGGTTTTAGGAAGGAAGATTATTCCTTCTAAATGGTAGGGAAGCATTTTAAAAAGGCATTTTCCCCAAAATAGAGATCTTCAAGGATGGCAAAAAGGTCCAAGGACATCTAATTCATCCCAGAACTCAAGAAGAAAACCTTGAATCATACAAAAGATAAATAATACCATTGCTTTTATTTTAAGTACTCCAATGAGGGAGGACATACTACCTACTAGGACAATCAATCTGACTTAGTGATAACGCTTAATATTAAGAAGAAAAGTTCCTTTTATTGAAAAAAAATAAACATTTAATAACATTACAAATCACAAATTTTATACTCCTAGCTTCTACTCCAAATGTTTGCACATAATAGGCAAACTTTATAATACCCTGAAGAATTTAATAGCTTCAAATTTCTTCTCCAGTGCTCTTTGCAATGGATCATGGAGATCTGCTTGAAGTCCATTATCTTCAAGGATAGAAGAAAGATAGCAAAAAATATACTTTGGACTTCAAAGTCACTGCTAGCAAATTCTTAACAAATTAGTTGCATCCAGGACATAACAACTGATCAGAACTGGGATTGACATCCTAACAGAAGAGAAAATAGAAACCAATGGCTAAATCAATAAACAGAGAAAAGCTATTTTTATTGCTTCTTCTCTAAAGTTACTATCACAATAAGTAACCATACTGAGTTGGGCTCCCATAACTTGGCTATCTCTTTAGGATTTTAGGATCAGATCTCAGGGAATAAGAATGTCTTATCAAGTGCCATATAAGTTACAACCCTATATTAATATCATTCTTACCATCATTATCAGCTGAAGCCAATTAGTTGGACAGGCTTTAGAAAGGGATGTACCCTAAAGTGATACAATAACAGTAGTTGATTAAAAAAAAAATCCTCCAGAATTCTGACACACTATTTCCCCAGGAAATATAGATTCAAAGAGGGAAAAAAGGACTCAAAATCCAAGAAAAAAATACATACATACATACATATATATATATATATATATATATATATATATATATATATATATATAAAGATAACTCAAAATTACTATAATTCTCAAGATATTCATCATAAGCATAGCACTATTTTTCTTTTGGATTCTTTCGCATCCTGATTTTATCTTCCCTCATATTTTCTAATATATCCTTAGCTTCAAATTCAGACATTGCTACCAGTCACCACTATCCCAAGGGAGTTTCTAGAATGCTGATGAAAGGTCCCAAATACTTTGATTTTCCCAAATTCACAAGGTTTTTCTTTATTAAATTAACAGGAAAGAAGCAGAGGGTAAGAATCATTCTACTTCTTCTATAGGAGATTCTTTTTTTTTCTAGAGTTTGGCTTGAAATTCTGTTCCCAGGCTAGATACTTACTACAAGTTTCCTAGATATTAAAGACAAACAAGCAAACAAGCTTTATAGAGACTCCTTGAGGTGTAATACATTCTCTAATCATTGTAGAATTCCTGTAGGCATCATTCGATTTCCTCCAATAGTTTTCAAAGACTTTGTAAACTTATCATGAGATAGTTGAATAAGAATAATACTTACCATTTTAAACTGGGTATATTATCTAATGACTTAGGTCAAGTGAGCAAAGATAATTATCTACACTTATTTCTAACCTCAAACATATCTCATTTCATCTTTCCAATCTCTCTACAAATATTTAAATATATGCATTTCTTTGTGTGTGTATGTGTGTGTATATATATATATATATATATATATATATATATATATATATACACCAAATACACATTTGTCTCTTCTTCCAAAGTCCACTCAGAGACCTTGTCCTTCATAGACCCACATCACTCTTTGCCCCTTTACTAGATTAAAGGAAGGGGGACTGGTAATAAATCATAATAAATTTATAGATAGAAATGTCAATACTAACATCTCTCATTTAGTCTTAATTACCATATGACAGTATACAAGACAGGAAGAATTCCTTATGTCAGCATTATTGAAAGATAACTTTACATAACTTTAATAACATACATATCAAAATGATCACTCAGGTGATAAAAACCAATGATAATACTCTGAATTTGAGATGGAGTAGTTTACTTCTCCAGAGTTCTGGCAAATATGGCAAATAGATGTGACCCATTATAAATCCTTCACAGTCTGTCTCCTTTGCCTGAGGCTGGGCTAGTTTTCTGGGGATGGATCTTAATCTTAGTGGAGGAACGCAGAAGGCAGGAGAGGCACTAGGATGGTGGGAGATAGAATGTCTCTCTTCCAGTCCTTATTGGCTCTTATATATCTTACTGTAATTACATCATTACAGCACACTGATTATGTGTGAACTTAGAGAACCCTTATATCAGCATGCTAAGTACCAAGTATATATGTAAACCAGATAACCATTGTGTCATCCATTCCTCTGAGTTAACACCTTGTTTCAAGTATACTGTTCCAGAGTTTTGGCTCTCTACAGAGTAGGATGAGTTTTGGGGGGATATCTTAAGTTAGAGAGTTGAATATGGATGGCTTTACATTAAAACTAAGTTAGAAGGAACACAAGAAAGAATAGTGAGACAAAAACCTGGAAAGCAAATGAGAGATGCTGTGATAAGCATAGACAAATACTAAATTAAGGTCAAAAAAGATCAACAAAAAAGTCTTTGAAATGGATAGATAAAAACTAACTTCATATTTTAGAGACAATACTCTCAGTTGAGTGATGAGATTTAAAAACAATAACAACAAAAACATGTTAAATTTATATCTTTACTTTATAGAATCTCTTTTTATATATGACTCCAAGCATCAACTTCTTCAAAAATATTTTACTTAATTCTCCCTCCCTCTCCTTCCCCACGCCATTCTAAAAAGAAATGCCCCAAATTACTTATATTTATTTTGTATGTATATATGCACATATTATAAATATATGTATACATACATAAACATGTATGCATATACTTGTACTTTTCCATTAGAATGTAAACTCTTTTCAAATCCAGATCTCTGAAACAGTTTTTGGTACACAGTAGATAGATAGATAGACAAACAGATAAACAGATAAAGATAGACAGAGGTATATTTTAATTATTATATGACATATTATTAGTCTATTGATGAGTGGGGGGGGAAGTAAAGGAAACTTGACTAGACATGTTTTCTATCTTAGAATTTGGTAGAATTTTTAATGGCATGATTCATTGATTATTTTAGTTTTGAAGAATGGATGGCAAATTCACCAAATTGTAGAAAGCTTTCAATGATGGCCTGAGGAATATAATTTATTTTCTTCAATAAACACTGAATTCTGTGTTCATCCTTCTCACTTAATAACAATGAGATCTTCAGCAATTTAGGTACTATGAAGTTTAGTATTCTTCATTATAAAGTTTTTGTAGTGATTAAACAATTCCTATTCAGAGTGATTATGTTTTTTTCTTCTGCTTTTCCATTTTTTTCCCTGTCAGTTAACATTCTGAACTAACATTCTGAAGTATAGACCAGAGAATAGGAGAGAGTTAAAGATTTCTTCCTATAGTAATCACCTCTTAGATGAAAAGTGTTTATATCCTTGAAAGTAAGCTACTGTATTCTATACTAAGTTCACTCTCATTCCCCAGTTATAGTGTCAAGTTATGTTTTCAATGAGCAGCTTAAGTTATCCACTTAGAATCATATGAAAAAACATTAGTGTCTATGGTTACTAAAACTGTAATCCCAAAGCTGTTATTGGATGTGTTCCTTATTAATAATCAACCAGCAAAACTTCATTACCCTTTTTTAAAAATATATATATTTACTTAACAAGTTAAGTAAGAAGAGTTGGTAAAGTTACATCCCTCTAAATAGGGGGGAGCTCATGCCTCGCATATACAATTTTGCTCAGGTGAATAAATCTGACACACAGATACCAACTACAACAAGTCCTTTTTCTTCTGTTGAGGAGAAACTAGGATGTTCATTTTAGATGTAGCTCTATTTTAGACCCTAAGGGTTAATGAATTCATGACTTCCTAAAATGTATTTTTCTAAACTTCCTATTTTATGCTATTTATTGGTTAGGTTCAGATACAAATGCTGTCATTCATGTCCTTTGTTCCAGATGGAAATAGCTGAACTTCAGAATTTGCATAGATCCAAAAGATAAAGATTGGTTAATAGGTAATCCAATAATACCCTTACCCAAAGTAATTTCTTTTTGGAGTACGCTTCTAGTCTATTTGACTACTACTTGATTTACTGCTGATGAAATAGGTCATTCTCCACAGAGGATATGAAATGATTCTCTTCAACCAAATTAGGAAATATTTTCTGGATGGTGTAATCTAGCTTCATCCAATTAGCCCAATAATTTATGATATATTCAAAATGATTAAGGAGTTATTCTGGCATGGTTTACTTTTGATTTTATATTTCAATCAAGATGTTTGCGACATTTGTGTTTAGTTGGATTTGATTTAACTCTCCCAAACTTACAAAAGACTTTTTTCTGATGGAAAGAGAATTGAATTTAAAATCAGAGGAACTGGCTTGGAATCCCAACTCTAACTTACTACCTATGTGATTTGGAAATCACTAAACCTCTTGGAATCTCAGTTTTTTCTTTTGTAAATGTTTTGGTTAGACAACCTCACTTGGAAAGTCTCTTCCCTCCAAACTAGGCCCCTTGAATGCCTTATAACTTTTTTTCTTGTCTATTCTTTACATGAAAAGATAATATTACTTCTTTCAAGGCTTCATTGTGAAGAACTAATAAGACAAATCTGTGAAATTACAACAATAAAACATCAGTTATACACACATAACCTTTTGTTATTCTGACTGGCAAGAATTAATGTATACTTTTTTTAGTTGGGGAAGGTCAGTCCTATTATACTCATAATTGGATAAAATGTTAAAATAATGAATCATAATATAGATGCTATCTTGTCTTCTTGATTCCTTAAGAAACTCATAAGAGAACTGAAAGGGGAAAACCTCCCTAGAAACTCTATTTAAAAAAAAAAATTTTGCATCTTTACTAACTAATTTCATTATCACTCACAGATGAAACATGAATTTCCAGTTCTGTTTGAATGGATTTTTCTATATGAACATTTATCCATGATTATTTTAGGGAATTCACATGTCAGTTTGGATGATATACATAAAAGATGAGAGATATCTTACTTTGAAATTTTACTATATTGTTAATTTGGTTTTGTTCTTGTTTTCTAAATTTCATAGGCCCCACTACCCTCCTTTGTACAACAGACATTGTTTTTTTTTCCCCCACTAACAATATAGGAATTAATTATTTCTTTTAAGATTTGGAAAACATTTATCAGGTCCTCACTACATGAGGTCAAATACATTAAGGGAAAGCAGAATGTAATCTCTAAGGATTTTTTTTCTTTACATGCCTAAAATCTTGAATTTCTGCTATGAGGCAATATAGCATTACAGATTATGATGAAGGCTTGAAATCAAGGCCTCGGAACATACCCTGTCTGTGGGAACCTAGGAAAGCTGTAGGCAAGCTATTTACCTTTTCAGTTTTCTAATCACCTTTTCAAAAGTAGAATTTCATGCACAATAATCATAATTGTGAAAAAAATTGCAGCAAGTTCTATGAAAGGGCCTTATTTCTCAAATAACTAAGAACTGTGTCAAATTTATTTTTTTAAAAGAACCAAATGATAAATGGTCATAGAATATAAAAGGGCAGTTTCCAGATGAAATAATCAAAATTATCTGCAATCATATGAAATAAAGTTCCAAATTAGAGAAATACAAATCAAAACAAGACAGAACTTGTCAGAATAATATGAAATACAGCTAAAATGACAAATGTTGAAGGGGAGGTGGGGAAATTAAGAGAGTAATGTCATTTTGGTGGAGTTGTCAATTGATTTAACTCTTCTGGAGAACAGTTTGGAGTTATGCCTCTAGGGCAATAAAATATAGTTTTTGATTCAGTAATTCTACAACTAGATCTGTATCCAAAAGAGATGAAAAAGAAAAGCAATAGGACCTATATGCACTAAAATATTTATAGCAGCTCTTTTAGTGGTGGTAAAGGACTGAATATTAAGGGGAGGCCATCAATTAGGGATTGGCTGACCAAATTGTGATATATTATCATGATGAAATGTAATTGTTCCATAAGAAATGAAAAGCAGGATGCTCTCAGAAAAAGTTGGAAAGATTTACAAGAACTGGTGCAAAATGGCATGTGCAGGACTAAGAGAACAACATATACAACAATAGCAATGTTGTGCAAAGATCAACTATAGCTATTCTCAGCAATACAATAATTCAAGTCAAGCAATACAATCCCAAAGGATTTAGAAAAATGAAGTCCATCTCCAGAGAAAGTGCACAGGGAGAATTGGATTCAGAAGACATAAATAACCCGGGGAGAAAAACAAAAATGCAAGCAGTTTATATTTATTTCCCAGTGTTCTTTCTTTGGGAGTAGCTGATTCTGTCCATCCTTGATCAATTGAAACTGAATTCGCTCTCTTTATCGAAGAGATCTACTGCCATCAGAATACATCCTCATACAGTATCATTGTTGAAGTATATAATGATCTCCTGATTCTGCTTATATCACTTAGCATCAGTCCATATAAGTCTCACCAGTCCTCTCTGTATTCATCCTGCTGGTCATTTCTTATGGAACAATAATATTCCATAGCGTTCATATGCCACAATTTACTCAACCATTCTCCAATGGATGGGCATCCATTCATTTTCCAGCTTCTAGCCACTACAAACAGAGCTGCCACAAACATTTTGGCACATAAAAGCCCCTTTCCCTTCTTTAGTATCTCTTTGGGGTATAAGCCCAGTAGAAACACTGCTGGATCAAAGGGTATGCACAATTTGATAACCTTTTGAGCATGGTTCCAAATCGCTTTCCAGAATGGCTGGATGTGTTCACAATTTCACCAACAATGTATCAGTGTCCCCGTTTTCCCACATCCCCTCCAACATTCCACATTATCTTTCCCTGTCATTCTAGCCAATCTGACAGGTGTGTAGTGGTATCTCAAAGTTGTCTTAATTTGCATTTCTCTGATTAATAATGATTTGGAGTATATTTTCATATAGCTATAAATAGTTTTAATTTCTTCATCTGAGAATTGTCTATTCATATGCTTTGACCATTTATCAATTGGAGAATGGCTTGATTTCTTATAAATTAGAGTCAGTTCTCTATATATTTTAGAAATGAGGCCTTTATCAGGATCTTTGGCTGCAAAAATGTTTTCCCAGTTTATTAGCACAACACAGATTTAATGATTTTTTTTTTTGGTGATAAACTAATAATAATGTGTTTTAGAGATACATAGTAAGAAGTATTGCTTTGGGACCTGTATGTGCATGAATCTTCATGGCAGGTCTCTTTGTAGTGGCCAGAAACTGGATGTCCATCAATTGGAGAATGGCTGAATAAATTGTGGTATATGAATATTATGGAATATTATTGTTCAGTAAGAAATGGCCAGCAGGAGGATTTCAGAGAGGCCTGGAGAGATTTACATGAACTGATGCTGAGTGAAATGAGCAAGACCAGGAGATCATGATATACTTCAACAACAATACTATATGATAATCAATTCTGATGGATGTGGCCATCTCCAGCAATGAGATGAACCAAGTCAGTTCCAATAGAACAGTAATGAATTGAACCAGGTACACACAGCGAAAGAACTCTGGGAGATGACTATGAACTACTACATAGAATTCCCAATCCCTCTGTTTTTGTCTGCCTGCATTTTTTGATTTCCTTCACAGGTTAATGGTACACTATTTCAAAGTCCGATTCTTTTTTTTACAACAAAATAACAGTTTGGACATGTATACTTATATTATATTTAACTTATATTTAAACATATTTAACATGTATTGGTCAACCTGCCATCTGGGGGAGAGGGTCGGGAAAAGGAGGGGAAAAATTGGAACAAAAGGTTTGGCAATTGTCAATGCTGTAAAATTACCCATGCATATAACTTGTAAATAAAAAGCTATAATAATAAAAGAAAGAAAGAAAGAAAGAAAAAGTACTTCTTTGATAGGAAAGCAAAGGTTTTTTTTTTCTTTATTTACTTGTTTGTTTTTAACCTCCAGTCAAATCGTTAACTGAAGCCAGGAACTCACACACCAGAATAAATAGCCTTGGTTCTCTTTTTGCCCATTACTTGATCATTTGGTTGAATATAGTGACTCCTAACCTTAGGTTTATGTTCTCAGAAAGCTTAATGCAACTCATCCCGCTGCTTATGTAGAATTTTTACCAGCATAAAAGTGTTCACTTTTTTAGGCATTTGTGATCTTATTTGAACAGCACAACGTCATTAGATAGCTAAATGAATTTCAGACATTTTTGTTCTCATTTTAGAAATGAGGACATCGACGCTCGCTATGTTTAACATGGTCATGAAGTGAATGATGTCATAGACCAGAACAGAAATGAGGAATTCTTATCTCCCAAGCCAGCATTCCAGTCAATACATATTGCTTCTCTTACAAGTGTAGAGATTTATGCAGAAATACAGACCTGAGCATGTTTTGAAATAGTTATAAGAACACACATTATGCAGGCAGCTGACAAGCATTTAGCAACTGCTTACTCTGTCCCAGATACTTTGCTAACTACTGGGCATACAAAAGAAAGGGAAAAACAGTCTCTTCCATCAAGGAGATCATATTCTAAGAGGAAAGACAAAATGGAAATGACTAGTTTCATAAAAGAGATAGACAGAATTGATGGAAGATTATTTGAGTGTGGAAGACACTAATAACTGGGAGGAAAGAGAAATGCCTCTGGGGAAAAAAAGGATTTGATTTGAACCTTAAAGAATCTAGGGAAAACATAAAGACAAAGGTAAAATGGGACAAATTTTAGGTGATAGAAGTAGGTAATGCAAATGATGGTGTGCTATTTGTTAGAAATAAAATAACTTAATTTGGATGGATGCACAACAACTTGGAGGAAAATATACCATAAAAGCTGGGAATATAGAATGGGGATAGTTTTTTGACAGTCAAATAAGTGTCATTATTTTTGATCCAGAAGAAAACAGGGAGCCACTAGAATTTAGCATGAGTGCGTGTGGGAAGAAAGAAATGGCATGATAAGATCTGTGTTTTTAGAAATTCACTTTGGCAACTGAGTGGTAGATGGGTTTGAGAGAGATAAGAGTCAGGAAGAACAATTAGAAATCGCTTGTGTCTTCTTTGAGAGAGTAACTGAAGCATCAAAGCACTTTGCAGAGTCAAAAGAAAGTATTGCCAGGCAAGTCAATCCGATGCCTCCACTTTGACTACCACCCCCATAAGTACTTTGGAAAGAACATCCTATGATTGAAACAAAGAGCATTGGGGATATCATTGCTTCCGGCCCGGTGTCCTCAATCATCCTACTAGGAAGCAATTATACAACTCCACCTATAGGGGGACAGTAACAGCTACCCAAAAAAAAAAAAAAAAAAAGTTCTTGCCATGATGTTCCTTGCTGCTGTCAAATTGTTCAACATCAGAAGATGCTATGAATTTCTCAGTGAAAATGGCATTAAAGAAACACAATCATCTGTTTAGTCACTGGACCTTAAGTACCATGGGACTTTTCCATCTGTTTTGTTCTAAACCTTTCCATATGTTTTGTCAGCCTCAACAGAATATAAGCTCTTGAAAGCAGAGGCTGTGTTGCTTACTTACACGTATGACCAATATTTAGCCTAGTGTGATGTAAGTAGAGCATTTGGTAAAAAAATTCATTCATTCATTCATTCAATTGTCATACAAAGATGATAATGACCTCAACAGAGTGTATGTGTGACTTGGAGAGAAAACATGGATGAAAAATATTATGAAATTAGTAAGATGAATAGATCGAGGAGTTCCAGATGACACTGAACTTGTGAAGATAGGATAAGGGATGGAAGAGCTTGTACTTTAAAGGAACATGTGAGGTTAGAAGTAAGAAAGCTAATGATTTCTTTGTTCGATATGTGAAATTTGAGATGCTAACTGTAATCACTTTTGACATTTTTCAGTACCTAGGGGAGGAGGGGAGCTAAGATGGCAGAATAAGGAACAGAACTTAACTGAAAAATAACTGGGCGTATATACTAATATTGTATTTAATTTCTACTTTAACATTTAACATGTATTGGTTAATCTGCTATCTGGGGGAAGAAGTGGAGGGAAGGAGGGGAAACATTGAAACAAAAGGTCTGGCAATTGTCAATGCTGTAAAATTACCCATGCATATAACTTGTAAATAAAAAAAAAGTTATAATTAAAAAAAAAAAAAACTTCACTGAACTCTCTCAACATTTCCCTCCAAACAACTTTAAAATATTCTCTCAAATCAAACTTTAGAGCAGTGGAAACAACAAAATGTCAGAAGAATTTTTTTTTTCCAGACTAAGACAACTCTTAGGTCAGCTGGACATTTATGTGACACTAGGATGTATGCAGGAGCACCAATATTGGGGGTTGCAGTGACAGCAGTAACTTTAAGAGCTCTTAGCTCAGCTATAGTAAGTGGGTCAGACAACTGGTCAGAAAGAGATTAGAAGAGGCCCTTTGCTGGGACTGGATACACCAAAAGTTGATTAGAAATTCTATCACTCATAAGCAGTTCTGAGTCACAATTCCAGGATTAAGATGAGTACTTAAGACTGGTGGTAAGTGAACAGCTCCAAGGACAAGAGGAGCCAATACTAGTAGCTGCACAACAGCAGAAAACCTGATCAGAGTTCCACGGTCAAAGAGAGGTAATAGCTGTTGTGTCCATATCTATATCTGTGTCTATGTTTGTGTTTAATGTGTTTGTGTGGATGTGAGCATAAATGTGATGATTCCTTTTAACAGTCTGATGGAACTTATAGATGGCTTCTCAGAATATATATTAATGTATGAAATGAAATAAATAGAATTTCAAAGAAACATAATATATTGAAATAGTTATCAAAGGATACAAAAGTGTACAGATCTAAGATTAAGGAATTCTGTTTTATTCTCTTTTCCTTGATATTCTAATCAAATTCCACAGCACATAAATTTATGACTCCCTTAACCTATCTATTTAGCCCAAAGTCTTCTATTAACTATCAAGATCACATTAATCTGCATAATGGGAACTTTGTTATGAATACTCTATACAGCCTTTACTAGACTCATCATATCCCCTTTCAATTCTGCTCTTGTTATGAATACCCAAATTTTTGTTAATGCTACCAATAGAAAAAATATCTTCTTAATCCCCTAGGATCAAATTGGTCTTTTCTGAGTCCGTACTCTCATCTTCTATATCCAATCTGTAATGAAGTTTATGTCTATATTATATCTGATAAATATTTTTTTCACTTCTTTATACTAATTGGCACCTTTTTGGATCAGATTTTCATTATCTCTTACCTGAACTTTCACATAGCAGTTTGCATTCTGGATAGAGATAATCATCTTTTTTAAACCCAGGAGTATGGGAATATTATCATCGATAACAATGAACCAGTTACATCTAAGTTGGACTGTGCGGCTTTTAAAGGAATCCCAAGTCAATATGTGGAGGATTTAAGAATAAGAAAAATATTTTTTGTTGTTGTTGTTGTTGTTGTTGTTTTCTTGCAGGGAATTATAACCCAGCTATTGCTATTGTACTTTATAGTAGTCAGTTAACTTAATGCATATTTGTATGGGTAAACTTAATAAAAAAGATTTGGGAAGGGGTAGTATTAGAAAGTAAGTCTTCAATTTTTTTTTCCAGAGCAAAACCATAATAGCAATTTATTTTTTAAATATATATATATATATATATATTAGGTACCATATAATGATGTAAGTTTGAGTCTTAATTATCCAACCTTATTAGAAAAGATTCTGTTCTATTCCTTCCTCACTCAGTTAATTTCAAGAAAATTTGGCAACAGTTGATGATGTAATTTTCTTTCCAGTAATTCTCAAAAACCTTTGCCAAGTCCTAAATCATAATGTGAATCAGTATAGCTCATTATATTTGTAGTCATTAGAAAATTACTCACAATTTTTGGTCCTCAGTTTCCTCATTTGTAAATCTGGGATGGGAATGCATGTACTGCTTCCTTTACACAGTTGTAAAAGATCAAATGAAAGGAATCTGGTGAAACTTTCTATGAACTTTAAAATAGTATATAAACTTTCAAAAGAACATATGTGTGTGTGTGTGTGTGTGTGTGTGTGTGTGTGTACTTATACATATATAGATGGGACTTTAGAAATCATGAAGTGTGACTTTTTTTAAAAAAATTTATAAATGAGAAAACTGAGTTAAAAGAAACTAAGTGAATTGTTCAATAACATAGAACCTGATCTTACTAGCTTCATATCTAGTACCTACTGCAAACATTTTTGTTGCTGATTTTCTAGAAAGCTCAATTACAGATCAAAAAAATCTAATTTCAGTTTATTTCCTGGTTTTCTGAGATCCATTGTAAAAAATAAGGTTGTAATATTTTCAATGACTCTCACTAAATCGGTAATTGAATTGTCTTGGCAATCATGCATTTAAGTATGTCACAGGAGGAAAAGAATCAGAAAGGAAACATTCCCTGCTGTGTGAACAATGGAAGATGTTCTGAAAGATGATATCCTTAGATCCAAATTAAAATAATTCATTCCCATCCTGTGATGATAGTTGAAGAAATATTGCAATGTGATGATATCCATTTTGAAAAGGAACAATTTTGGTCAATATTAAAAGAGTTTATAAGACATCTGAGTTTATTAGTAAAATCAATTAAATAATTGTCAAAATAAGTCTAAATTAGTCAAAGATAGGTCAAGTCATTTTAAAATTGTAGTAAACTAAAATGGGCTTCCTTCCCAGGGATTTACTAAAAATAATTAAAGTATAAAGAATAAAAAATATTATTGTGTTTTTACAACTAATTCTGAAGGAAGAAGATCTCAGTTCTAACACTTCATAACTATGTGATCTTAGGCAGATAACTTAAAATCTGTGTATCTCTCGTTCTTCAATAAAATGAGAATCTTGAAAAATAAGATAATGTACCTGGTGATCAGCTAGCTCAAGCACTGTCTGAACAGGAATGTTCTCTGAAACAGCCAGAACAAGGGTGTGATTAAAACTTCTCTTGAAAAAAGGATCCCATTCCTCTGTGAGATACCTCATTATCGTTTTGACAAGATCTAAGTGTTAAACTATTTCATCTGTAGACAAATCAAACTTTATTTGTCTATAATGGATCATTATTTTTCCCAATTTCCTATTACACCCTGAGTATAGAATAACTTTGAACCATCTTCTACATTAGAATATAAAATATAGCTATAATTTCTGACCCTATTCCTGTCTGATCCTGGCTAAAATCTCCAGATACTCTAACTGATCCAACTATAAAATAATTTCCAGTTCTCTTACTATCCTGAAAACTTTCATCTTGCTTTATTTCAAGTAGTCAATCTCTTTCCTAAAATGCAGTACCCAGAATTGAACTGTGTTTTTGATCTGTTCTGACCATTACAGAAGGCTGAGGGAAATGATTTAGAAAATAAGCTGTAAAATGTACCAATATTCTATATCTACCTCTAGCTCTGGGATTTCAAAATTTCTACATGTACAAGTCACTAATATAGAAAAATAAACAGAAACAACTTCCTCTATCTCTGTTAGAGTTACCCTGGTTCATCTTGTATCTGAATAATAATCTTTTCCCACAGCACACCTAATAAGGCCCATAATTCTATGTGTAAATCTAATTCTGGTCTCTGACTAAATCCCTCTACTGAATAAAGAATATGCTTATTCCTTAAATAGTTGGTTGGAATAAATTTATGGAAAAGGACATCAGTTTACCTTCAGATGGGATAACAAGAAAATGTTCCCGAACTGTACAACACATTTGGTCTTTGAATCTTAAGTATCTCTCTCTCTCTCTCTTAAATGCCTAGATTCCTTCAAGACTTGGGTCAATTATTATTTTCTTCATGATATTTGGTTATTTTATATACCAATTTGGTATATAAAAATATCCCAACATATATACCAATATATTACAGATTATCGATATATCAAATATATACATATGTTATATATTTGATATATCGATAATCTGTAATATATTATATTACATTATATATAGATTTTGATATATAAACATAATATATAGAAATATATTACATTATGTTATATATAATATTACATATGTATCACATACATATAATATATACATATATTATATGCATATATAATATATAATACATATAATGTAATATATTTCTATACATTATATTTATATATCAATATATTGAATCTATTATACCAATACATACCAATGTAGTTTTATATATTATTGATTTTATATCATGATATTTGGTTAATTTCTATTTGGCTCAGTTTCTCCAACTGTAAAATGGAGATAACAATAGCATATACTTTTCAGGGGTGTTATGATAAACAAATGAGATAATAATTGTAAAGAACTTAAAACACAACAAAAAAATAACAATACAAATACCAACACTGGTTATAGAAATATTGGAAAGGTTACCTTTTTTTTTTTTTTTTTTTCAGGAGAAACGAACCATGGAAAGGGGAAATGACTTGTTGACAGTCATTAGTAGATTAGCATGATTCAAAAGTACGTATCTTTTTTATAACATTATGCAACTAAATTTCTAATTCCATGCTAACTGCACTGTCCTTGATAAATAATTCAGAAGAGAGTCATGGTGTTTCTGATTAGGGGATCACTAGGAATTTGAGCCTTCCTACCCAAACATATCAAATTCAAAAGTCATTTACAAGGAATATTTTCTGATGGTCCAGATTATGACCTCTCTTTCTACAGTTTTAATTTGCCACTTCAACTTGGAACGAACAAGAGTGTGTTATTTCTGATGGTATCAAAAAGGATTAAGGGAGCACTTGTGTTTCTTTAAGTAGCTGTGTTCCCATTTGGCAAAATCAATAAGCAATTTCCCTTAAGATATGTATGTTCCATACTGGTGACAGCAACAAGGAATCATAATTATTTGGCCCCAAGGGCTTAGTATTTTTTGACTGTGACCACGGTGAGAGGTAACCTCCATGTGAACTCAACAAACAATATGCAGACTAGGATGTATTAAACAAACAGTTGAGTCATGTAGATTTGTAGAGGAGTGAAGGCATTGATCATGACAATAAAATATCAATATGTGTCCAAAAGTCTAGAGGAGTTAGTTTTAAGGAGTCCAGATTAGTGATTGCTGAAGATTAGGCAAGGAAATTGTCAAAACTGTTTAGCACATGACTGCAGGCTATTAAAATTAAGCATCTTCCATATATCTAGCAGGATATGGTCTGGTAACTAAAATTAGGAATCAGAAGCCTGTCATCATTCATAAACTAACAGATGACTAATCTTAATATTATAACTATATTCCTCAAAATTTCCTAGAGAATTAAATAAATAAACAATCCTAGAAACATCCCTGTATTAAAGATTTAAATGCTATCACAATTTCCTGGATATAACATTGATTTACATATTTTAAAAAATGTTTTAAATATGTTTTGTGTCATTTCAGTCATGCCTGATTTTTCATTCCTGGGTTCTCTTCCATAAATATAGGAGTGATTTACCATTTCCTTTTCTAGTTCATTTTATAGATGAGAAAAAGAAGACAGAGTTAAATAGCTAGCCCAGGATTGTGCAGCAAGTAAGTTTCTGCCATCAGATTTGAACTCGTGAAAATGACTCTAGTGTTCTATCTGTTGCACCAACTAGCTGCCCATGTTTTAAATATATACCATCTCAACTCTTACTCTCCAAGTCCTGCTATAAAAATCGTTTTGTTTTGTTTTGTTTTGTTTGCAATCTAGAGCTCTAGCAGAAGAAATCAAAACCATGTGAGACACAGAAGGGGAAATATCTTCCCCATCATTCTGCCTACTATTGGAATTGTATTGTGAATGTTTTAAATGAACCTTTTGAGAATTATATCCTAAATTTGTGTTCAGCAACAAAAATCAGTTATTTGATTTGCCTACGCAAACTCCTAGGGAACAGACATTGTCAAAGAATAATAAGAATAACAGTAGGATAGAAACGGCTGCAGGACAATGCCTATCTGAATTCCATCAAAGGAGTAGAGCGTACCCAACATAGAAAAACAACAATTTAAAATTTATGTAATACTTACGAGATACTAGGTTCTTGCTAAGTGTTTTACAATTGTTATTTCATTGGACCCTCATAACCATGAGGGGAGGTGTCCCATTTTACAGATGAAGAAACTGAGGCACATAGCAATCAAGTGAATTTCCTAATTTGATAGCCAATAAGTATCTGAGGCAGGATTTAAAATAGGGTCTTCTTGAGTCCAGGGTAGGCACTCTGCCCAATGCATCATGGTTTTGAATCAACTAATTAATCGATTAATAAATATTTTAAGCGCCTATGTGCCAGGCACTGTGCTAAGCCACCAGGGAAACAGACAAAATTCAACTCTTTGTCCTCAAGGTGCGTACAATTACTGGAAGAAACAACATGCATCAAACAAAGCAAGTCATATATAGTGATTATAACGAAGGAGGGAGAGCACTCCAGGCATGGGGGACAGGCATGTTCTCTGGATAGAAACTAACAAAATGTTTCAGATCAAGAACAATTTCCTACTGGAAGTTTTTGCTGAAACACAAAGTTTGCAGAACTCTCTCCCTTTTCAAATTACATTGTATTTATATACCTGTTTAAATTGTACATCTCCTCAAAGCTCCTTGAGTACAGAGACAGTTTCAAAATGTATCTTTCAATCCCCAGGTGTTCACACTCTGCTTGTTACATAGGAAACACTTCATTCATGTTGTTGGATTGAAATATACTCTATCCACAGCATAGGTCTCTAACTGGAAGAAACTCTGGGGTCACCTAATCTACGTGACTATCTACAGAGATAAGGTAATTGAGAGTCAGGGAAGGCAAGGGAATTGGTCAAGGACACACAAGGAGTAAATCCCAGAGGCAAAATTTGAACAAAATTCTTTAATTAGAGAAACAAGGTTTCTTCCATAGTGCCAGACTCCCTCTAAATCTTTGTGCCATTCTCAGAGAAGTCAATGGGTAATTTACAAGATTGGGATGAACATTAACCATTCTGTTTTATTATGAAGAAATCATTTTTATTTTTTTTTAATTTTCTTATGAAGAAAAATTATTTTTGTTATGAAGAAATCACTGTTGATATTTTTTTTATATATTTTGAATTAGTGACTCCCAGATTGTTTATATTTTGAGAGTTCACAATGTCTTTTTTTTAACCATTCCAAGGGAAGTTAGGGGTTTGATTTAGGTTTAGATAGAAAGAAATAATGAGTGTGATGTCATGGAGAACACACTGTACTTACAAACAGAAAGATCCTGGTCCAAGGACTGTATATTCCAACATTAACTCTGTAACACTACTTATATAGCCATGAATCTTCCCAGTCTCCCAACTCCTGTTGGAGATTACAAGCTTAATAAAATCTGCCGGTCTTGTCCATGGAGATAGTTTCCATACCAGAAAACTAATATCACACTAGGCATAGCAGTAGGAGTACTTCACACTGATAAAGTCACTGAGCGAAACCATGCACACACAAGCACATAAAAATAAAACAAAATAAAAAAAATATTTGAATGCTTTATAATATCTGAAGACTTTTCAAGGCTTATCTGTGATACTTTGATGTTTTTTTTTTTTTTTCCCCAAACTCCATGTCAATCATTTGCTATAAATTTCTTCCCACTCCTCAATTTGTGAAAGGCAAAACTGGGAATTGTTGACTGATGACAACTTAGTTTTACAGTCCTATCACAGGGCTAGACAGAAATTGAAAAATAATAGCAATACATTATCATCAATCCTCACTACTATGTTGTCTAGATTTTTTTTCCTGTTGGTGTTTTTATATTGTTTTATGTTAGGAAATTTCAATATATTGGCAATGTTGTAAAGAATATTTGCAGAAGTATGATATGTAGGTAAATCCCAAGTTATTATCTATTTATTCACCACTTTCAAGTCCTTCACTGCTTATACCAAAGAATGGCAGATAATGATGATATTAAGGTTTCTGATCCATAAAATGACTAAAAGAAATATTCATTGCTTTACACACACACACAGAGACAGACAGACAGAGAGAAAGAGAGAGAGCACAAAAGAGAGGAGAAGAGAGAGAGAGAGAAGAGAGAAAGCCAGAGAGAGTGAGAGAGAGCGAGAGAGAGAGAGAGTGCTCTTGTTTACTTTTGGCTTGTTCCTAGGAGATATTGAGAAAGAAGGAAACCTGATTCTGGTTTGTTCAGATAGTCCCAATAACCCTCAACCCCCAATATTTCACCCAGTGTTATGGAGGAGTTATTTGGGTTTCCTTAACATTAAAAGAATGACAGTGAAGAACGTGGACAAGCCAGTTCTTATGAAACAATCACCTCGAAACTCCTTGAGTACAGAGACAGTTTCAAAATGTGTATTTCAATTCCCAGGTGCTCATAAGATGCTTGTTACTTAGGAAACATTTGATAAATATTATTGAATTGAAATATACCTTATCCATACCATTGGTCTATAACTGGAAGCAACTCCGGGGTCATTTAGTCTAGGTGAACAATCACATTTTATTATCAACTCAACATCTTTTTCTTTTACAAATGTCTTTAATCTCTTTCCATTTCTTTAACTATGAAAAACTTAGATAAAATCAGGCATAAGAGGAGAGGCAGAAATACAGAGAGTTTCCATTGACCTATAGTTTCTCATTTGTAAAATCATGGCCTCTGAGAACCTTTCCAGTTCTGATCTATGGCATTACAATGATCGGACTTTGTCACCCTTATCTTGGTGTCCAGGCAATAATCTCATACTATACGACAGATAACATATGTGAATAAGCAGAAAAAGAAACTTCTTTATTAAAGATTCCCGATATCAATGAGCCAACAGGTTTAAAAAATTGTTGAATATGAAAAGTTGATAGTTTTTATTAATCCCAAAGAACCTCGTGTGTTCTGGCAAGACAGAAAACATTTATTAAGCATTTACTGTGCATCAGACTATGTGCTAAGAACTAGGATAGAAACAGAAACAAAAAGTTACCATCAAAGAACTTGAATTCAGACTCAATCTAAAACAACTTAAAAGTAGAGGTAGACAAAGTTTCATGAGGATGTTGAACCTATAGAAGTAAGGACTCATGGTGGGCAGGATACATATATTCTTATAGTGGAAAGACTATTAGGTGAAAGAGGGATCTGCCTTGTTCTCCTTGACCACAGAGGGAAGAACTAAGACCAATAGCTGGAAGTTAAAAAGAAGAATATTTATATTTAATATCATTTAAGTCTTTCCAGAAATTAGAACTATCTATAAGTGGAATAGGCTACATAAAGGGTTAGTGGGTTCCTCTGATGAGTTGTCTTTGACCAAAGGCTGAATGACCAATTGTCTGTGAAGATTCTTTTGGGGGTAATGACTTGCTCTGGATGGTTACTGAGGTCCCTTCTTACTTAAAAAAAATCAGAAATTATGTGATCCTCTCCCAAGGAAAATAATAAGCCCTAAGGGTTCATACAATTCTATCAGGATCAAAGTCAGCAAAATACATTGAGTTGCAAGGATAAAATAAATTAGTCTCCTTTTAAAATCTACTTAAAGGTTCCTGCAGTTTCCATGTATGAATTGACTTGGATGTGCCAATTCATACCATTGAAAGCTCTCACTTTGTGGCCATTATTTACACTGTGTCTTTTAGATGATGTAAAAATGAATGTGACTAGAGTCCATTGTGCTTTTTTCATAAGAGGCTGTACCTCTTATGATGTTTAGCCCAAGTACAACTCAAGTCATTAAATATCCCAACTCTCAGCATCATCCTGTCCACTGTTGTGGATGGGAAAATGATAATCCTTTTTAAAAGGTACTCAAAAATAAATAAATTGAACCACTGCATGAAAAAGGCAAGAGATCATTTTAGATTTGGGGAAATACTAATCATTAGACCTCATAAAAACTTTATATATCAAACTCTAACTTAGGATCCTTCATACATGTGAAAATACATCTCTATATGGACCAAATTAGAATGAACTTCCTTTGCTAAGAGTTCTTCCTGTTTTCACAGCAGAAGCCCCCCTGTCTTACTATGATTTTTTTTCTTGTTAAAGGAAAATCATTTGTCAGCACCTAATATAGAATACATTGTGTCCATTTTCTCCTGCAATATTAGAAAAATATAGATTAATAGAATCTGAGAGCTATGAATATCACAATTGTCAATTAGTCCAAAATGTACACAAAAGAAATACTCATTGTAGCATGATCAAAGAGTGATCAATTATTTGCTATAAAAGACTTAAAAAAATGTAACTTGCCAGATCTCAAAACACTCCATTCCTCTCTGAGATGACACTCATTGCTGGATTTTTTTTTTAATTGATACCTAGCCTCAGTTGGAGTTCTTTTCATTTTCTACTCATTAATCCTTATTCTATTATCAAACACAGCACTTCTTCTCTGTGGCTATTTGACCATAGCCAAGATGACCCCTCTCGATAATCTCTTCTTCCATTTAAACGTGTTCTGTCCTTTTAGTCAAATTTCACATGATAAGGAATCAATATTCAATATTATCCTTAGTAGCATCCTCTAGACAGTCTCCAGTTCATTATTGTCCTTTTAACTATCATGTCCAGAATTGAGTACAGTACTTTAGATGAAGTTTAATGAACATAAAATACAGTAGTATCATTTCCCTATTCCTCAAAGCTATTCCTTTTTAATGTAGCCCAAGATTTTACTTTCATTTTGTTTTGGGATTCCCAGGCAACCCTTGAGATCCTCCTGAGCTTGGCATAAAATCAAGCCTCCAGAGCTTTCCCAGATCAACTGCTATCTAACCTTGCCCCTTTTGTTGATGCTTATGAAATCCAATGTTTGGTATCCAAATATAAACGTTTACATTTATTTTATGGAATTTCATCATTTTTAGATTCTTATCACTATTAAAGCTTGTTTTTTTTATCCTGATTCTATCACTTCCTTATATTTGTTTATTCTGCAAATTTGATGAGTTTACAAAAAAGTTATCAAACTGTGTATACCCTTTGATCCAGCAGTGTTACTACTGGGCTTATTTCTGAAAGAGATTTTAAAGGAGAGAAAGGGACCTACATGTGCCTAAATGTTTGTGGCAGTCCTTTTTGTAGTGCAAAAAATGGGAAACTGAGTGGGTGCCCATCAGTTGGGGGGGTTGCTGAATAAGTTATAGTACACGAATGCTATGAAATATTATTGTTCTATAAGAAATGACCAGCAGGATGATTTCAGAGAGACCTGGAGAGACCTACATGAACTGATGATAAGTGAAATGAGCAGAACCAGGATATCATTATGCACAGCAACAAGACTGGACAATGACAAATTCTGATGGACTTGGCTCTCTTCAACAATGAGATGATCCAAACCAGTTCCAATTATTCAGTAATGAAGAGAATCAGCTAAACCCAGAGAGAGAATTATGGGAAATGAGTGTGGAACACAACATAGTATTTCCATGCATTCTGTTATTGTTTGCTAACATTTTTGTTTTCCTTCTCAGGCTTTTTTTTTAATCTTCTTTCTAGAACCAATCTATCTAGATCCAATAATGTATACATATATTGTATTTAACATATACTTTAAGATATTTAACATGTACTGAACTACCTGCCATCTAGGGGAGGGGGTGGAGGAAAGGAGGGGAAAAGTTGGAACAGAAGGTTTTCAAGGGTCAGTGTTAAAAAAAAAAAAACTACCATGCATATGTTTTGTAAATAAAAATCTATAATAAAAAAATGATGAGCATATCATGTATGACTTCATGCAGGTCATTGACAAAAATGGTCAAAAACAAAAAGTCAAGAATTAATCTCTGTGATATTTTATGGTGACATCATTCCATTCTGACACTAAACCATCTTATCCTAACCTCTCCATATTATCCATGTACTTTCCATATGTACATGTATTTTATTTAAAAAAATACTAACACCTAGGTAAATTCTTCTTATATACTGGTTTAGTAATAATATAAAAATGAGGGTTTTTGTTTAAATTGTTATGCTGTTTTCTTTTATTTGTTAATAGTCACTATTTCCCTTTTATGCTGTCCACTAACCACTTAATGAACAATCATTTATAGAATTTTCTAAGAAACAGAAGTCAAGATCAACAATTTAGAGTTTATATTATTAACTCTATTAGCTTCCTTTTTACAGATTTTTTTTTAATTGGGGACAATTTTTGCTTTTCTTTAGGCTTCAACAAACTATATTTTATGACTCTTCTATTTCTTTTTTTGAAATCACAAGAATATTTTCTCTCTCCAGTCTTGTGGTGCCTCTCGAACTTTCCATTTTCTTTCAAATATTGCTGGCAGTGACTCATCAATTACATCTGCCAGTTCTTTCATGGCCTGAGGTTGTACATCATCTGGGCCAGGTGGCTTGAATTCATCAAGGGCAGCTCAGTGTTCTCACTGACTGTGCCCTTACTTCTCTTGGGTACCAAACTCCTACTAATAAATTTTGTTATGTCATTTCCAGAATAAAATTTTTGAGTTTTCTTTAGAAGGGAAAACAAAACTAAAATCATAACTAACTCTGATTTCATCCTATTGTGAGATATCCTTTACCCTTAAACATGAAACCTTATTTAGTCCTAGGAAAACTTTAAAAATACACCTTTCTTGTGATATTTAATTTTCCCAGGTACCCCCATCTTAGTGTGAATTTTACCCTTCCTAATATGTTGTAACATACAATATAATTACATATCCTTGATATTATAATTAACTAAACACACTATATGCTGATATTATTCCTCATTTACCTGACTTTTTCTCCAATTTCAGGACTTTTAGTAGAAGTCCACCTGCCTATATACTAATATCAATCTCTACAGATAAGTGCTATTTTTCTCTCCTCATTGGAATTATTCTCTTTGTGTCTTTTGGAACTGTATTCTTATTTCCATTGCCTCCTGGGATGAATTCCCCTGTCATCATTTATTGTATGGAACCATATATCTCTAATTCATATAGCTCCACAGTCATCCCAAGCTAATATGATATTCAATGAGCTCCAGTAGTTCTTTATTACTTTTAGAATCAAATACAAACACCTGTTTCAAATTTAAAGCCTTCAGTGATATAACTTCAACCTATCTCCTTAGCATCATTATATATCATTTTGGGGCACAGCATAATTGATGTTCTTGATTTTCTTCACTTATTCTATTGCACTGCCAATCTCTGTTACTTTTTACAAGGTATGTTTTAGTCCTGGAATATATTCCCTGCATTATTATGCCTCTGTGAGAAACAAGATGGCACTTGCCTTAGATCCTCCAAATTCCTTTCCAAACAATGTTAAAATAATGCATCAAAATGATTATGGATCAATAGGACCAATAAAATAACAGGATAAAATAATTTTCCAACCCAAAAGACTTGAAGGAAAGCTTTATCTTGTCAGAGTGACAATCAAAAGAAGTTCAGTTTAGGCCATGCACTAGCAAGTTATCAGTGTGGCTTGGGGATAACTGCATCAGCCAAGAGAAAATAAGTGTGTCAGAAAACTGATAGAAAAGAATGGCATACATTATTGGTGGAACTGTGAATAGATTCAACCATTCTGGGGAACAATTCAGAACTATGCACAAAAAGTTATCAACTTATGCATACCCTTTGATCCAGCAGTGTTTCTATAGGGCCTATATTCCAAAGAGATCTTAAAAGAAGGAAAGGAACCAATATGCAAAAATGTTTGCAACAGCCCTTTTCATAATGGCAAGAAACTGAAAATTCTGTGGATGCTTATCAGCAGAATAAACCCTAAGTAAGTTATAGTATACGAATGTAATGGGATATTATTGTTGTATAAGAAATGATCAGAAGGATGATTATAGAGAGGCCTGGAGAGACTTGGACGAACTGATATTAAATGAAAAGAGCAGAACCAGTTGCTCATTATACATGACAACAGTAATATTATATGATGATTAATTCTGATGAGCATGATTTCTTTCCAATAATGAGATGATTGATATCATTTTCAATGACCTTGTGATGAAGAGAGCCATCTACACCCAGAAAAAGAACTGTGGGAACTGAATGTGAATCATAACATAACTTTCTCAGTCTTTTTTTGTTGTTGTTCATTTGCAGTTTTTTTCTTACTGCTTTTCTTTTCTTTTTGATCTGATATTTCTTGTGCAGCAAGAGAATTGTATAAATATGTTTGCACATATTGGATTTAACATATATTTTAACATGGGTAACATATTTTGGATTGCTTGCCATGTAGGGGAGGTGTGGGAAGGAGGGGGAAATCTGAAATACAAGGCTATGCAAGGGTCAATGTTGAAAAATTACTCATGCCTATGTTTTAAAAATAAAAAGCTTTAAAAGAAAAAAAAAGTATGAAAGAGAAAAATAGAGAATACATGGGACCTTTAATAGCCATTAGGAAGAGAACTCATTGCTCATAGTGGTTCTAGCCAGTGGGAGAAGGAGGAACATTAGCAGGGTGAGGACCATAGTAATAATTCCATGGCAGAAAAGAGTGCTTGAAGTCCCCTACAGACCAGAGCATAGATCAGGAAAGCAAAGATGATACTTATGCTTAGATCACATCATATTGAAAGAATTGAAAACTACCATGTGTCCAGAATTAACTCTCAAAACAACAGCACAAAACCATGAAGCCCGAGACACTGTCCCTTTTAACCTAGGAGCAAAGACCAATTGAATATAAATGTAAAGTTTTAAGAAATTGATTGAAAAATAAGAAAATGCCACAAAAAAAGGCTGACTATGGAAAATTACTAGGGTGACAGGGAAGATCAAAACACAAACTCAGGAAAAAATATCAATATCAAGACAACTACATTACAAAGCTAAACACATATGTGAATTGTTCTCAGACCCAAAAGGAATTTGTGGAAGCAGTCAAAAAGTATTTTTAAAATGAAATTAGAGAAGTAGAAGAATGATAAAATGAAAATGAATAGCAGAGTAGATTAAATCATTAATCTTAAAATTAATTAATTAAAATAATCTTAAAATGTTTATCAATCTTCAAGTCTTAATTGATATGGCATCTTCTCTAAGCTGTGTTTTTTCTTTGTACGTTATTGTTGTTGTCGTTTTTTTTTTTTTTTTTCCCTAGTCACGTTTGGTTGTGTTTCCTCTAAAAAGTTTATATTGTTTATATTTTGTATGTTTTCATATATGTATATTTTGCCCCTAAGAGAATATTGGCCCCTGAGGTTAATTTCACTTTTGTCATTTCATTGACCAATACTAAACATAGCTCCACAATAGGAATTTAGTAAATGTTCAGATATGATATAATGAATTCAATTTGAAAACAGTGATAATGTTTTTGTCACCCACAGAATACAAAAGGGACTCAGTTTCCATAATCCATAGCCTTCTTTCTCATCATGCTAATAGTCTAGACGTAAAGGATAACACTTCACCATAGTTGACTTTAATATAATGCTTTGAAAAATCTAAAGTGTTTACATATCTTACGTCAGATACCTTACTATGGTGATGGAACAACTCAAATTGGAATCACTGGATTTAATTTTAAAGATTTGGTCTAAAACTTCCTGCCAGAATGATCTTATCTTACTTCACATTTGACTTTTAAGTTCCTTTACCTATAACTTCTAAAAGCAGTCAACTAAGCAGTGTATATACAAACATCCGCACATATATACATATATGGATTTATGGATTTAATTATGAAAATCACTGTACTAAACTCTGAGGATAGCAGAATAAAATTAATACACTTTGTATGTATACTAGATAAATGTAAATGTCTATTGGTAAAGATAAGATCCCTTTTAGGCCACAGTCTATGATCACCATTTTAATTCTCTAAGGCCATGGAATCAAAAATTTCAAGCTGAAAGAGAACTCAAGAGACCAACTAGCCCAATGCATTTATCTTAGAGATGAGAAATTGAAGTCCAAACTATTATGTGACAGAGAAATCATAGAAATATTAACTACTATTATGATCCTAATAGAATAGAATAGGAAACAAACTAAGGGACATTAAACAAATTAAAAATATTTTTTGGCTCCTTTATTTCAGAGATAAACTTTGAAACCATTCTTTTTCTGAATCCAGGGCTAATTTTTTTGTTTCTTTGTTTGTTTTATGTGACACTGATTTAAAAAAAAATAAAGATTCAACCAAAAACATCCTGATAAGAGAGATTCAGACAAAGATCTGGTGTGAGGGTGATGAGGTAAGAATGCAATAATTGAACAATGGGACAGACTGAGCAAAGACACAGTGTTGAAAATTTGAGGAGTATGAATTGAGGGATAGGGGACAGCAAATAGCTCATTATGACAAGAGTGTAATATATTAAAGATTTTTTACCATGATCTGTATCTAGAAGGCTAGAATAGTACCAAAAATTTTCCCAGGGACCATGAATGGAAGGCAAGAGAATTTGAATTTTGTGTAATCAGCATTGGGAACTAATTCAAGGATTTTTAACAGAGTAGCATGATCAAATCTGTAATTCACACATAACTGTGAAATTTCATACTGACAGGCTATAATTACAGTAATAATAGCTCATATAAACAAAGGAGATAAGTTTAAATAAACAAATGATTTTAGTGGGTAATAAAGGGATAAATAGAACTCTAATGAATTCCTTAATATGATTGTCACGTTTATTGGCATTACCTCAAGCTTTATGGGTAATCTCAACATCTTTGGGTAAATCTGCAAAAGGCTTCTATTTTTAGCGTTGATTACCCAGAGAAAGGAGTGACAAAATGATGGAGGGGGGAAGAGGTGGTACTGGGAAAGGTTTTGTCTAGCTACCTCTTCCAGACCTTGTTCAAAAGTTCATACTACAGACCAAGACCTACAGAAACTTCTGCCCTGAGGGTGTATTCTTTTCACTGGGCACTGCAACTTCAGGAACTTTATTTCAGGAAAACCATGGTCTTCTTTGGGGTTCAAATGGAAAAAAAGTGTTGAGGCTGGAGCCAAGAAAACTTTAAGTCAAATACTCTCTCAGATTCTTAATAACTGTGTAAGTAACTTAACCCTATTTGCCTCAATCTCCTCATCTGTAAAAATGAGCTGGAGAAGGAAACAGCTAACCACTCTAGTGTCTTTGCCAAGATCAAATGTGATCAAAATAGATGCAACTCAACAACAACAGGAAAGTCCTGCTTCATTAACCTTCCTCTCCAAGCAATTCTTCTACAGGTCTCTCACTATTTCGCTCTCTACTGTGCATAAAGACATTTCTTTTTTTTTGATTTTTCTTTAATTCTTATTTGGTACCAAAATCATGATCAAACCAACTTTTCTATTTTTCTTAAATAGGAATGAGATGTTTCAATCCACACCCTCCACACACTCATCAGTCTTATAACCTTCTAGATCCAAAAAAAACCTCTCCTTCTCAATTGTTCCCTGACAGATATTATTTCTTCATGGGTACATAAACTACCTCAAGGTAAAGAAGGACTGTGATTATATTTACATACCTAGAGTTTAGCACTCATTCATTTAGATTGGAAAATGTTCTATAATTAAATTAACTCAATCCTTTAATCAAAAACATTAAGTAAAGTATTTAGGATGTGCTAATTTTCATTCTTATTTTTTGAAGTTGGTGATCTTGGGTAAGTCACCTTCCTAGGCCTCAGTTTCCTGTTATACAAGAGAAAAGAGTTAGTCTGGATATTCTCTAAAGTCCCTTTCAGCTCTATGTAATTTAACTATTTTACATTTTTCCACTAAAGTCAAGCTGTTATGATAATTGCAAAGTATCTTAGAAAGCCCATAATTTCTAGTAACTCTCTGATGAGTCAGTAGCCTTGTACTTTGTAAGATATTGATTCAAATACTACCTCAGATAATACCTAGGTATGGGCAGATCACAAATTCTCTATGCTTTTTGTAAAATGAGATCAGACAATGATTTTTATCATGCTTTTAAATTGTCAATCTATTTTCCTATTATAAGTCACCAAGGTGAAATAAAATTCCCCCCCCCAAATTACTTCCAATTAGACTAAGAAAGGAGCAGAGATATAGAGCTTACTAAAAGTCTATTTGGTTTGAGAATTTCCCTGAGTCAGAGATCCTCTACCCAGAAAAATTAAGGTCATGTTTAGTTGTATGGTATATTATTAATGAAAGTTTAAAATGTTTCTAAGTATATAGTCTAGCAGGGGTCCTCAAACTTTTTAAATAGGGGGCCAGTTCACTGTCTCTCAGACTGTTGGGGGGCTGGACTATAGTAAAAACAAAAACTTTGTTTTGTGGCCCACAAAACAAAGTTTTTGTTTTTACTACAGTCTTTAAATAAAGAAACTTCATAGCCCTGGGTGAGGGGGATAATCCTCCTCAGCTGCCACATCTGGCCCGTGGGCCGTAGTTTGAGGACCCCTAGACTATAGTCTTTTCTAATAAAATATAAATTCCTAGAAAGCAAGAGATTTTTCATTCATTATTTATTTTCCTGAATCCTAAAGTAGTGTATGTCATCTAATAGTAAATCTAATAATCTAATAATATCTACATAATAATAAACACATATTGACCCTATTGAAGCTATCCATCCTCCTTGGGAAAAAAAAAAAAAAAAAAACATCATGGTAGATCCCATCTCCTTCCTTTCCCTCACATCACAGAAGGGCATGCCTAAGCTCACAAACATATATTCATAGTACACCAGGCTTCCAATGAAACTTTAGATTGAAATTCTAAAATATAGGGAAAATATGGATTAATTCAGGTGAAAGAAAAGAGATATCAGGAAATCCTGCAAATATTCCTCATTTTTGATAATCATATGGGTTGTTTGATTCACAGATCATGAAATTACCTTAAGCAAATGGATTTAAAAAGCGATAGAGTAGGCTTTCTATCTACCCTAATTAACACTCGACACAATGGGGAGGAGGCGGTTGTAAAAGTGCCAACTTGTGCAGAAATTTGAAGCTTTGCAGGGCTTAGTAGGAGAGAGAAACAATCTTTCACCCTGCCTCTGCAAAAGGCCTGGTCCTCTCAAAGAATAACAGACTTGAGGTCCTTGTCCAAGCACTACCTTACCTATGATCTGAAACCTTCTGATGGAAGTTTACACACTACTTGTAGATCTGATCAAGGCCTTTGATACTGTCAGTTGCAAGCGCTTATGGATAATTATATCAAAATTTGGTTCATCAATTTTGCACATCAATTTCATGACAACATGCTTGCCTATGTTCTGGATAATGGACAATAACCTCACACTTTCCCATTTACCAATGGATTGAAATACCATATGCTTGCTCCCATGATTTTTAACATGTTGTTTGCAGCCATGTTGTCAAATGCCTTGCATGAATACAGCCTCAATCACACAAGTGGTAACTTCTTAAACTTGAAAAGGCTACAAGCCAACACTAAATTGGAGGAGTGTTGGTTATGATTTTTTTTTTTATTTTCAGATGATTGTTCAGTTAAAGCGGTCTCCACTGCTGAGATATACCAAAAAAAAAAAAAAAAGGATTGATTTTCTACAACTTATGATAATTTTGGCCTGAAGATTAACACCAAGAAAATGCATATGACTGATCAGCCAGCTCCATACCACACATATGTGAAGCCATCAGTTATAGCACATAGAAAAGTTTTGAATCCTATAGATAAGTTCATCCAAGGATGACCTTTCCAGGGCTGCACAAATTGATAATGAGGGTGATACATGTATTACCCAAGGTAACTCAGTTTTGAGAGGTTCCAAATGAAAGTGTGGGAGAAAAGAGGTATTAGACTGTCTACCAAATTAAAAGTTTACAGAGCCATTGTGTTGACCTCATAGTTGTATCCCTATGAAACCTAGACAATCTACCACCACCATCTCAAGAGAATGAATCACTTACATTTTTCTTTTTTTTTTTTCCCTTTGGTTTGTGTGTGTTTTGTTTTGTTTTGTTTTTGCAGTTAAACTTGGGCTTTATTGGTTCTTCTCTTTGTACACAGGCAGGCTTAATATATTTGATACATGTTTCTTTCCCCCTTATTTATAATAATTTTTTTTCAAAATACCTGCAAAGATAATTTTTAGTGTTCACCTTTACAAAACACTGGGATCCAAAGTTTTCTCCCTCCCTCCCTTCTCCCCACTCTGCTGGACAGCAAGTCATCCAATATAGGTTTAAATAGGTGTAATTCTTCTAACCATATTGTCACATTTACCATTCTGCACAAGAAAAAATTGATCAAAAGGGGAAAAAATGAGAAACAAAACAAAACAAAACAAAAAACAAACAAGCAAGCAAGCAAACAACAATAATAACAACAGAAGTGAAAATATAATACTGTAATCCTCATTCTCCATAGTCCTCTGGGGCTAGCCATGATATTTGAATATCAAAGGTTCACTCATGAAAAAAAGCTATTTTATGGAGAACTCACACAGAATAAGCATTTACAGGGTGGTCAGGAAAAAGGGGAAACAACAGTCTCGAGGTGTCCCTTAAGAACTTTGTGACTGATTTTGTGACATGAGAAACACTGGCACAGGACCACCCAGCATAGCTTTCTATCATCAGAGAAGGTGTTATGCTCTATAAGCAAAGCAGAATTGAATTTACTCAAAATAATTGCAGGAGACACAGATTTAGAGAATCCACCTCAGGTGTTTACGTGAACTCTTTGTGTCCAACCTGTAGAAGAACATTCTGAGGTCACATTGTTCTGTTCAATCACAGTCAGATACACTGAAACTTGAATCTAACATAGTAATGCCATTTTGGTCCTCTTTGAGAATGAAGAATGACTAAAATTATGAGTAAACTAGGAATCGTCATGCTTATAATCTTCATCTGGGTCATTGTGAAGAAAATGGACAATTCTGGATTCCAGCTAGAATGATCTTCTTCCTGTCTCTCATAGAAATATTTTATTTCCCATCATTTTACATTTATACAGGCTATCCTCTTTGTTCAGAATTTTCTCTCTTCAGATGTCACCTCTTGGATGCCTCACCACCAAACAAAACAATTCTGGAGTTACCTACAGGAAGCCTTTCTTTTTAGTGTTCCCCCAGTGAACTCTACATCTTTATCCCATCATCAGTATTTTTGAATTTATTTAACTACTTATAAATTGTTACTCATCTACTAGAATATAAGCTCCTTGAGAGACAAAAAAGATTTTCTTTTTTTTTTTTCCCTTTGGTTTGTGTGTGTTTTGTTTTGTTTTGTTTTTGCAGTTAAACTTGGGCTTTATTGGTTCTTCTCTTTGTACACAGGCAGGCTTAATATATTTGATACATGTTTCTTTCCCCCTTATTTATAATAATTTTTTTTCAAAATACCTGCAAAGATAATTTTTAGTGTTCACCTTTACAAAACACTGGGATCCAAAGTTTTCTCCCTCCCTCCCTTCTCCCCACTCTGCTGGACAGCAAGTCATCCAATATAGGTTTAAATAGGTGTAATTCTTCTAACCATATTGTCACATTTACCATTCTGCACAAGAAAAAATTGATCAAAAGGGGAAAAAATGAGAAACAAAACAAAACAAAACAAAAAACAAACAAGCAAGCAAGCAAACAACAATAATAACAACAGAAGTGAAAATATAATACTGTAATCCTCATTCTCCATAGTCCTCTGGGGCTAGCCATGATATTTGAATATCAAAGGTTCACTCATGAAAAAAAGCTATTTTATGGAGAACTCACACAGAATAAGCATTTACAGGGTGGTCAGGAAAAAGGGGAAACAACAGTCTCGAGGTGTCCCTTAAGAACTTTGTGACTGATTTTGTGACATGAGAAACACTGGCACAGGACCACCCAGCATAGCTTTCTATCATCAGAGAAGGTGTTATGCTCTATAAGCAAAGCAGAATTGAATTTACTCAAAATAATTGCAGGAGACACAGATTTAGAGAATCCACCTCAGGTGTTTACGTGAACTCTTTGTGTCCAACCTGTAGAAGAACATTCTGAGGTCACATTGTTCTGTTCAATCACAGTCAGATACACTGAAACTTGAATCTAACATAGTAATGCCATTTTGGTCCTCTTTGAGAATGAAGAATGACTAAAATTATGAGTAAACTAGGAATCGTCATGCTTATAATCTTCATCTGGGTCATTGTGAAGAAAATGGACAATTCTGGATTCCAGCTAGAATGATCTTCTTCCTGTCTCTCATAGAAATATTTTATTTCCCATCATTTTACATTTATACAGGCTATCCTCTTTGTTCAGAATTTTCTCTCTTCAGATGTCACCTCTTGGATGCCTCACCACCAAACAAAACAATTCTGGAGTTACCTACAGGAAGCCTTTCTTTTTAGTGTTCCCCCAGTGAACTCTACATCTTTATCCCATCATCAGTATTTTTGAATTTATTTAACTACTTATAAATTGTTACTCATCTACTAGAATATAAGCTCCTTGAGAGACAAAAAAGATTTTCTTTTTTTTTCTTTTCCTAGTGGGATGGAGTCTTTATATCCATAAAAAATTATTAATTGCTCAAGAAGTATATAGATTTAACAAATATTTATTTACTTGAATAGAACTAAATTGAATAATATTCCTTTTTATAAATAAAAATGATATATATTAATAAATATAAATATAAATAAATAACAAAAAGGTGACAAAGAAGACACGGGTCTTGTCCATGGTTATAAGAAAATTAAGTATCCTAATATCATTTGATATTAAACTCATTGGTCTTTCTAATACATTATATTCTATGTATATTTTTTCATGTCAGAGGTCATGTCATTTTTCTCATTTTCTCTCTTTATGTTGTCAATACTTTACCCAGTTAAGTACTGTGAAGACAGAAGCAGTGATTTCATTTCTTCTCCAATCAATTTTAAATGAATTGAATTAAGACCTCTGATATACGCATTCACTCTAAAGGGTTACTGACAATATATTACTCTTGAGGAAGACATTTAAAATTTTTAAAATGATTCTAAAGATATTATTTCAAAAAGGAATCTCCAGTGGTCAATTAGTAGACACTGTGGAGGATACCTGGGTTATTTGGCTTCCTGTGACTACTCAGACATTGCATAAACTACAATTCAATTAGCATTTATAAAAATCTAGCAATTATTGAGCACTAATCCAGGCACTGGTGAATAAACACAAAGATAGAAGCTTTACTTAAGGATTTCTATTCCAGTGGGAGAGAAGACATCTATATAGATAATCAAATAAAAGAGAATTTAAGGAGAAATGCACATGATCTCCTATGAAGATTGGGAGAGGATTTCTGGGACAGAATAGACCCTTGGTAGCATGATGAATTTAAATAAAAATAATGGCAGCCAAACTAAACTCAGAAGGAAAGTAGAGATTCTAAGAGACTGAGGCGAGGTGCTGTAGACTTTCAAAAGTATCAACACAAAGATTTGGAGAGAGGAAATGAAATGTTGAGTTCTCAGAATGAAACTATAAAACTAGTTCATAGCAGGTATATGATGTTTTAAAGTGCAAATTGTTTTTTTTTTTTCTTATGAGCCTCAAACAACATTTTAAGATAAGTGACCATTTTAGAAAAGAGGAAATTGAGAAAAGTTAAGTGATTTTCGCAGCATCACAGGATTAATGTCTGGGGCAGGATTTGAATTCTTGTCTTCCAGATTTAATTCTAGTGTGCTCTTGGCCATTGCCCCACCTGGCTGCCTGATAAAGTAAGAGTAAACACTCTGGAGCACTGGGAAATTAAGTTGAGAAAGGGGAGCACCAGATGATACCAAATAGGGAAAGGAATGAAATTCATTGTCACATTAGGAGGAATTATCTAAATTTTGCCTAAATACAGCATCTCTGATCCCATATAAAGTTCTGATTTAATGCAAACTGAATTTCTGTCTTCATTTGTTTCTGCATGCTTAGCCTGGAAATATTTTAAAAGCAATACCACCAGTGTTTGTAGTCATGATAAAATAAGGAAAGGTCTTTCCCCCCCCTTTTTTTTCATTGAAATATGCATTATTTTCCATTTTCTCCATGATGTTTTGTTTGAGTAACACAAAACATTCAAAAACAGTGTAGAAACTTTTGTAACTCCAGTGTATGTCTCCATGAATCTCTTCTTGTGTGAAAGGGAAAAAAGAAAAAACTAAACAAAACAAAACAAAAAAACCCAAAGGCTTTGTTTAGAAAAAAGCAACCTGCCTTTAACTATGGGATATATTTCATAGAAACAAAAGAATTAAATCCAGCCCAACTCTCATGGTCCTGAGCAAAGCTTATCAGACAGGAGCATATGGACCCAGCAAAGACTTGCAAATGTAATTGGATGGAAGAGAAAATAGCCCAGCTTCTCTGGAACTCTAATTAAAAGAAAAAACCCTAAATTAATTACTTCAAGCGAGTCACAGTCAAACTGGCCTTTGGTACCAGGGAGATAGAAAAATATTAGAAATTAAGTGTGATCGTATACTGTTGCACATTTCAGGTAAAGGTTTGAGTCCATTAATCAGAGAAGACGATAAAAAACAATGTGAAATTTATGGGCTTGATTTGGGAAAATTAAGTTTTAGTCTGACTTTCATTTTGACTTCTGAGGTCAAATTCTTTCTTTTCTCAGGATCACAGAATTTGATAGTTTCAGAAGCCTAAAAATCTAGCTGTTCCAGAATTGGCTTGTAATTTCCGCAAATAACCAGGTATTACCCTAGAGATGATATATATATATGTATATGTATATGTATATGTATATGTATATGTATATGTATATGTATGTATGTATGCATGCATAGTAGGAAGAACTCATCAGTGGGTGAGGCAGACAGCCCATTCCATTCTTGAGCAGCTCAAAAGGGGAAAACTGCTATAAGATAACAAGAAGGATTTGTACTTTTTGCAACTTGCCCACACTGTTCCTTGTTTGACCCTCTGGGGACAAAGCAGAACAAATCAAATCCCCACCCACCCTCCTTTTTTTTTTTTTTTTAAATTTTGTTTTGTTTTGTTTTGTTTTGTTTTCCATACTAGAAGACAGTGATCATACCTTCCCTTAAGTTTTTTTTCTTCTTCAGACTAAAGCCCTCCTATTCAGTCAATGAAACATTAAATAATACAGATATAAGGCCTGTACAGTATTAATACCTACCTGTATACCTTTTAATTGATCAGTATCCTTTTTATAATGTGCTGCCCAGAACTGAACATGAAACTTCAGGTGTAGTCTAATCAATACAGTGTACAGCAGAACAATTTAATCCTTATTCCTCAAAAGCAGAATTGCCATTAAGTTGAATGCCTGCATTTTTATAAAGCCTTTTGCACACAGGGTAACAACTTATTGACATGAAATTCTGGGAAAGGAGGACAATTCCTGACATAGCCAGCAGGTGTCCAGGCTCGCCTTCCACTGGCTCCATTTGTATTTAGAAAGAATACCTCGACAGGTGGCAGTTAGACAGAGGTGCTCCAATAAAACGTTCAGTGTGTGACTCCTCTCTAGGGTCAGCCAAAATGTCTTTCTAAATAAGAACCAAAATTATGTTGGTGGTATCACAAATTCTCTTCCATTAAGGTCTGGATTGATTCCATCAATTCATTTCCCATGATTAATTAAAGAGCTAGAATATTTGAATTGATTACTCTTTCATAAGTCACTCTTCTTTTCTTCATTTCTTTTTTTTTCCCTCCCTTTCTTCCCCTCTCCATTCCTTCCCTCCTTCCTTTCTTTCTTTATTCTTCCTCCCTTCCTTAATTCCTTTCTTCTTTCCTTCCTTCCTTCCTTCCTTTCTTCCTCCCTCCATTTCTACCTTCCTTTCTTTTTTTCTCTTCCTTCCTTCCTTCTTTCCTTCTTCCTCCTTTCCTTCCTCCTTCCCTTCCTTTGTTCTTCCCTTCCTTCCTTTCTTCCATTCTTCCTCCCTCCCTCCCTTCTTTCCTTTCTCCATTCCTTCCTTTCTTTTTTTCTCTTCCTTCCTTCCTTCCTTCCTTCCTTCCTTCCTTCCTTTCTTCCATTCTTCCTCCCTTCCTTAATTCCTTTCTTCTTTCCTTCCTTCCTTCCTTCCTTCCTTCCTTCCTTCTAGCAAATAGAAATTAACATTTTTTTTAAAGAAATAATATGAGATATCATGATACATAGTATATGGGGCTATCTATTTGTAATCAGATTCTTTCTTCTATATACATCAGCTATGTGACCATAGATAAATTGCTTAACCTAATAATGCCCCAGTTAATTTTGAAGATGATAATTTAGAAGAGTTAATTGATTAGCATCCTATTGAAGGACTACTCTTACTAGCATTGACATGTTGGATCCTTAAGAAGAGGCTCTTGAATTTTCTACTCAGGATTCTAGCAGCGAATCCTAATTAGCTGATGTTTCTAATATTATTAGTCATAAACCCCATTCATTGTGTTATTTAGCCAACCAAAGTGAATTAGATTTTAGAAAATCATATATGATAAGTAGAAACACTTGGCAAAAAGTACAACCTTTTTCTCTAGTTGTGAGATTACAACATATTCTCTTAGAATTAAATGGAGAGTCCATAAAGAAAATGAATTAAATCCAAGAGAGTAAATTTTGAAACATGATCTCATTTAATGGAGGGAGTGTCTTTCACCTTTCTATGTATCTCTGAAGCTTACCACAATGCTAAATCACATAGCAGGTATTCAATAAACGATTAGTGACTTGAATCTATAGTTTCTGTTTATGGAAATTCTTGGGTCTCTATGTGGAATTCTTCTGAATTCCCTTTGAGTTGTAGCACTCTGTTGGGCTAACAAGTTTGGGATATGAAGGGCACTGCCCTTGTGGAATACCTAAGTCCTCTTTCCTTTCAGTGTCTTTATATATTGCTCAATTTCTCATACAGAAGCTCCCATCACCTCTAATTATCCTGAGGATTCTGCTACTGATAATGACAATGAAAAGGCCAAAACTTCTGTCCTTGTCAGTTCCCTCAGACTGACTAACTGCTAGAATCCTTGATATTCTTTCTCTCTCTCTCTCTCTCTCTCTCTCTCTCTCTCTCTCTCTCTCTCTCTCTCTCTCTCTCTCTCTCTCTCTCTCTCTCTCTTTCTCTCTCTCTCTTTCTCTCTCTCTCTCTCTCTCTTATATATATATATATATACACATATATATATATATTGATATAATATGCAGATATAAAGGTGCATCTGATTATTTTTAACAATCCAAATGTATTTCTTGTCTGTTATTTGATTTCATTTAATGATTATAAAGTACTTCATTCCCCCAAATTTATTAAGCACTGTTTTTGCACCTAGGTCATGCCTTTTATTGTCTGATTGACTTGATGGACCATTATGAACCTTCTTTCATTGTACTGAAATGGATTTCCACCTTTACACTTCTGTACATGAAGTGGGAAGGGGGGGAGGAAATTTTCTCATGACGAGATTTGGAAGACTCCCTACTTCTTACCTCTATTCCCTTAAAAACATAAGCTGTTTAACAGACTCAATGGCTTATAGAGGAGGAGAAGGAGAGAATTCTATTAATAATAGTGTATTGTACCAAGAATAGAAAGTAGAAGCTTTTTGGGGGGAATTCTGGCCAGACTCAAACTGGTAACTGTACATAAAGTGAATGGATAATATAAGGTTTTCTGAGACACAATTCAAGAGACAATTTTGTCTTGAAAAGACTGAAAATTTGAATGAAATTTCACTGTGTCCAGAGAAGAGGAAAAACATTGTTTAGATTGTTTAAACACTATTATTGTGATTAATGTTTCCCATTCAACCTAGCAAAGACCTAAGGTCAAACCATTTCCTTTTTATTTTTTTTTTTTTTCAAATAGGCAGGCACCATTATTGTTCGGCACAGCTTACAAATGTCCATGTGGATATTTATCATTGTTTACTCACAATTCAGCCTCATTTTATAAGCCAATATATTTATGATCAACTTTTATCCAGTCAGTTTTTAGAAAAAGCAAGATTATGTATTGAAATCCCTTTAGGGACGTTCTCCATTTTATTCCTTTCTTTATCATGTGGGAGCATAGAAGAAAGAGTTGGAGAATGCTGGATACCTAGTGCAGCCATGGAGGGTTTGCTAGTAACTAACTTTGTAAGAAGGAGGTAGAAGTTGGAGAAACCTTCAAGAAACTGAACAGTACTCCCCCACTTCTCCAAATCATTAATTCTGCAGGAATAAACTTATTTGCCAAAAAGGCCTCTCTCTTTCTCTATATAGATTCTTGGCTGAAGGAACTTTAGAGAATATTTAGTCTCTTTTGATCCTCTCAAAGAACCTCTATCTTTCTCATAGCATGATAGGCTTAGAGTGAGACCCCTTTATTAAAAAGATGAGGACTTGAGGAACAATTAAGTTAAGTGGTTTGTCCAGAGTCACAAAGTTAGTAAGTTTCTGAGTTGACATTTGAAACCTGGTCTTCCAACATCAAGAAGAGTGCCCTATTTATACTACATACTGCCACTCATGTGATGCTTCTCAAAGAAGAGTGATTGTGTCCAGTATACATTTCAAGGAATTCAGTTTCCATTCCTTCTTTGGGAAAGATTTCTGAGTGACCCTTCATCAAAAGGCTTGGGAATTTAAGATTTGATTCCCATTTAGGTTCTCTTTTTCTTGTTTCTCATACATACATTTGAATTATTCATCTTAGGAAGATTCTATGACTTCCTGGGCTATAAACATAGGCTTTAAAGCTGGGAAGGTCTTCTGATCATTCCACCATTACACAGAGAAAGAAACTTAGTTCCAAAAAAGTGAACACATTTGTCTAAGATCCCACAAGTAGTTCAAAGTAGTATTAGCATTTGAATCCAGATGTTTTAGAGCTATCCATATATTCCAGCTACCACTTGTGGATTCTGGACTTCTATTTCTCAATATTCCTTAAATCTTGTTTGGCTCAAAGGATCTTTCTTGATTCCTCCATTTACCACTTCTCTACTATGGCCCTTGAACATTACTTCCTTTCTCTACCCAACATCTTTCCAACTCCATTACCTCTCCTGGCAAGGATTTACCAATCAGTTGCTTCCTTTTTCTAATCGCCATACTTTTTGACACTCCTCTTAGCCAATAAATCATCTTTATATTTTGTCCTCTCTTATTAAAATGTATAATTCTTAACAGCAATGTCTTGCTCGTTTGTACTTGTAGAAACAGTTTTTAGTTCAGTAGGAGGTACATAGGAATTCTGTAATCAGGTCTCTCCCCCAATCCATTCATTCATTCTTTCCTCTTGATGTGTCACATGTAGATAGTGAACAAAGTAAAATGAGTTAGAAAGGTCTTTGTCATTCTCTTCTTGGCAGCAAAGAGGCAAAATCAATAATGTGATTGAATTTTTTTATTAATTTTTTTTCCAATTTATTCATACTTTAAAAAATTAAACTGTTTTTAATTTACTGTTTTCTTGGAGAAAAGAAAAAAAAATGACTAATGTCCTACCAAGTATCCCCATGTCAGTGAATATATAACAGAGCTCTCTACTTTTGGAGTCAGAAGACTTAGATTTTAATCTGGTCACTGACACTAACACTTGGACAAGTCTCATTTTTTTTTCTAATTTTTACAATGGAAGAGTTGGAATAGTCTTTGAGGCTCTTTCTAAAGCTATGATTTTAGAGCTGCCTCACAGCATTTGGGAGGCACAATGGATAGAGTACAAAAAGGAATTGGGAAGGTCTAAGTTCAAATATGGTTTCAGACATTCATTATCTGTCACTATTATATCTTTGCCTCAGTTAAATGAGGTGGAGAAGTCAATGGCAAACTACTCCAAGCAAACCCTTAATGGGGTCACAAAGAGGTGGACATGACTTCAATGACTCAATTACAGCTGCCTCATTTGAGATATGAGGAAACTGAGGCACTGAAAAGATGATAATGTCATTCAGCTAATTGAAGACAGATCTAGGATCAGAATCTAGGTTTTCTGACTCCAAAATCTAGGAAGTCTTTTAAACTACCACATATTATCTATTTTTACAAACCAGTTTTATTGGTTAACATATTTTCTGTCTCTCTTTTTAACAAAAGAAAGGAAATTATTTACTTTTTAACTTAAAACCTACAAAACAACACTTAATTTAGTAGTCATATTTTTATTTAAAATGCTTTAAAAAACTCTAAATTCACTTGGATAAATATTGATTAGGAATTTCCCAGTTATTAAATACATCTGAAACACACAGGTTGTGTGTGAAAAAGTCATTTAACTTTTCTGTTTTTCATATTGCTTTGTACAATCTAAGCACAGAGCAGATCTGCCTTGATAGAGGGATGCTCCTCTCCTGGACATTTACTATATCAGCAAAATCTCAGGTGGAATGTTTCTCATTCTCCAAAAGCTGTGTTCTAGGATTTGGGAATACAAAGATAAGACTGAATGAACATTCTCTATCCTGAAGGAGCATATATATTATACAAAGGGCAGTATCAATTATAGTTAATGGAATTACTGTCATATTTTGTATCTGAGAGGTTTTGGAAGAGTTTTCCTTATTTATTTTTGAGAGATATGTGTCAATGTATGCATTTATACTAAATGTCCAGTGAGGTAACTCTCTCTACCAATGAAGATCAACATCTATTCTCTATACATTTGAGGTGAACCTAATTTCCACTGTATGTTGCATAATTCTATGCATTTTACTTATGATAGTCGATTATTAAATTCTGATTTGAGAAGTTTGTACCTTCTGGTGTGTCTCCCTCCAATTCATTCTACCTCAGCATTTCAGACAACAAAGAAGATGAATTCAATTCACACTCATTCCTATAATCTTTTTTTGATTGCCTAGTAGAAGACCAGGAGATGAACAGGATAGACTCATCCCGAGCAAATATAAAGCCTATCATGCTGACCTCCCTATCTGTCCCTGAAGAGCAAATGGGATTCTGTTGAGTAACAGCTGCTGACTGTCAACCCAGCTGCTCAGGGCTGTCACGGAGCAGAATATGGGAATGAGCTGTAGAATATGGCTCCATGTTTCCCAATCTTAGATGAAATCAGCCCTGAACTCTTGGTCTTTTACCTTATTCTTAGAACAGCTGCACTATTCTCATGTGGCTTCTCTTACCTTTGGGGAATATTTAGGTCCATTAACAAAGACGTATTAAACATCTGTTTGCACCCAGCATTGTCTGGCGAGGTGGTACAGTAGAGAGTGAGAAGCCTAGAGTCGGGAAGATCTGACTTAAAATTAGGCCTAATATATTTACTATGTGACCCTAAACAAATATTTACCTTCTTATTTCCTCAGTTTCTATATCTGGAATATGAGTTGGAGGAGAAAATGGCAAATTATTCCAGTATTTTTGCCAAGAAATCCTCAAATAGGGTGACAAAGAGTCAGACTTAACTGAAAAATAACTCTGTCTCTGTCTCTCTGTGTGGCTTTCTGTCTCTCTCTGTCTCTGACTCTGTATCTATCTCTGTCTCCCTCCCTCTGTGTGTCTCTCAATTAGATAGCTATGTAAATAGATAGAAATATACTGGCTGAATGATGGAAGTAGACCAATTTTATCTTTTTTTTTTTTCTTTTCCCCACATATCAATGAGATGACCTTCTCCCCCAATATACATGCGCAATTTTTTCTCTCTAAAACTTTTACTATTTTTGCCTTTACATTTAACATAAATTTTAAAATTTTTAAAAAAGAAAAAAAAAGTGCATTATCCTTATATGGGCCAAATTACCATCAGCCATTGTCTCATCATCTAAGATCACCACTCTCTCCTCCATCTCTGTCGCCATTCATTTATTGCCCTGTTCATTGTGGTGAGGTGGCCAGAGGGCACAGTGGATATAGCACTAAATCTGGAGTAAAGAAGACCATAGTTCCGATTCAATTATCCATAATTCCTAGCTGTGTGATCCTGTTAAAGTCATTTATCCCCCCCCCCTCCTTTTTTTTTCAACTGTAAAGTGTCGATAATAATATCCAACCAATAGGGTTGTTGTGAGAATTAAATGATATTCTATCAGTAAAATGCTTACTGTCTGGCATACAGTAGGTGCTATATAGTATTTTCTGCTGTTCTCCAATAGTTTTTATGGATTACAGATAATTTCCTGGATGAGGCACTTTTGCATGGAAAGAGGGAAGAGCTTACAGTCAGAGATCCTGGGTTCAAAACAGTTCTACCATTTATGCCTTATGTTTATGATGTTGGGGAAGCCATTTTCCTTCTGTGTCTCTCTGTTCCTTCTGTAAAAAAGAGGAGGTTGACATTCTATGATCCCTTGAAGCCCTCGATCTATAGTCTATATGAACTTCCCAGTCTCATAAGCTTTAAGTCAGAAGGAGTCTAAATGGCCATCTTGTCAAACTCCTTCCTTTGATGAGAGAAGAAATTGTGATATGAGCAATCAATGTAATGTGTCATCAATGTAAATGAGGAAAGGAAATAGGGAAAAGGAGACGAGGGCTTCAGGCTCCAAATCAATGTATAGACACAGGGATTTAGAAAACATGGCATCATAAATTTAAAGCTGGAAGCATCCCAGAGATCACTGAATCCAATCTCTTCTTTTTTTTTCAAATAAGGAAACTGAGGCACAGAAAGAAATGAATTGCTAATGATCACACAGCTCATAAACATCAGAGGCAGAGATCTGAACAGAGGCTTTCCTGAATCTAAGCCCAATTTACTCTGTGCCTGGAATCCTGTTATTCTATGATCTAGAAAGCAACCATAGAAAGCATGCCTTAGCGAATAAAGCCGCTGAGCTTCCTCCCAGTAGCCATGGGGGGTTGGTGATGCAAGCCAACACAGAAGCCAACACAGAAGGTCCTTTCTTTCAGAGAAGAGGAGGCTGATAGATGAGTAAAACAGAAGCTTCTTAGGAGAAAATGTTAGAGCCGAAGGGGGAGGAGAGAAAAAGAGAGATGGGAATTATAGGAGAGCAGTGTAAAAAAATTGTAGCAAGATTTCAAACTGAAATTCAATAATAGAAAACTAATGTAGCTGAAATTATAAGCTTACTGTGAACTCTAAAGATATTGCAATGGAAACAGTGCCAGGTTACCAGTGACATTAAAATACTCTTTTTAGGCAAGAGAAAGTTGGGACTGGATTTCATTTCCAGGAGGAAAGGATTAATTAAAACATATGTATGTATGTATGTGTGTGTGTGTGTGTATACACATGCTATATACTATCTACACACATAACTATATATACACCTACACATAGATACATATAGCTATTTGTGTATATACACATATATGTATTATATTTCTACATGCATTTATATTTATTTATATGTACACACATTGTATGAATGTATATATGTATTGTGTGTATACGTGCATATACATATGTGTTTTTATGGGTTTATATACATTATGTGCTTTCATATGCATGAAATTTGCTATAGATGCATTTGTGTGTATGTACATGTAAATGGTACAAATAGAGTACTATGCCTCAAGCCAGGAAGAATTAATTTGCTCAGTTCAAATCTGGCTTAAGATACTTACTGTGAACCTGGGCTAATCACTTCACTTCATTTGCCTCTGTTTCTTCTTTTGTAAAATGAACTGGAGAACAATGATAAAGCAATCCAGCATTTTTGTCAAAAAAAAAAAACACAATGGACTCACAAAATGTCAAATATGACTGAAATGACTGAATAACACAACAAAGTCAAAAGATCAATTCCAGTGGAAAGCCAGACATTTAATTCTTATGTCTCTTAGATACTAGTCTGTGTGACTTTGGAAAAATCTAGGGTGTCTGGGTCTATGGAATGAAGAGATTGGAGGAAACTGTTTTTAAAGTCTGTTTGTTCTCTGACTCAATGGCCAAAGGATGACAAGCATTTAGTTCTGTGTACTTGAATGAAAAAAAAAAAAACAGCTGGGTGGTTGCATCTACCCAACTAATACAATCCTCTCACAGGGTAAGTAAGCTGGCATTTTGAGTATTTTATTGTTTTGGTTTATTGACTGCTGGTGTGTGTGTGTGTATGTGTGTGTGTGTATCAAGGAAGGAATGAAGGTAAAATACAAACTCAATGGGAATTGTAGCCCAAATCACACAATCAATACCCATTATGAAGTGACTTTTTTCCCCTTCATTTCCCATAGGACAAGTCCTTAGAACCTGATTCAATGTATTTGATTCCATTTGATTCAGGAATCATTTATGTAGTGCCTACTACAGGCCAAGCATATATTAAAAAATGGGGAATGGGGAGGGGCACTTTTAACTCCAGCATCTAAAAAAAAAAAAAAAAAAACCTGGAATATAATAATTTAATTTAATAATTTTAATTTAATTTAATTTAATAAATGTTAATTGATTACTTATAAAAAACAAGACCAATTGGAGTCAATGTATATAAAATTGGAATAGATGACTTAGAAATAAAACATTTGAAGAATGAACAAATTCCTGGGAAAGAGGGGAAACAAAAATGAATTTAGGCCATTAAGAGAATAATGGATAAAGGAACCTAATCTTCTATTTTTAATGGAGTGGGTGGCATAAGTCACATATATGCAAATTCAGAAATATTTTCTATCATTCTGTATACTTTAAGGCAAGTTAGGACTGCTCAGGATCCATCACTGAGCTTAATACCATGGACAAAAGATAATGTATTTTCCTAGAAAACAGAGTCTTTCTAGATGGATAAGTAACTTGTTTCACTGTAATTTGTTTTTCTTTAAGGTCTCAAAATGTTCTATTGGGGATATTTACAAAATTTTGCCTGAATAAATATGTATGTGTGTGAGTGAGTGAGTGTGTGTGAAAGAGAGAGAGAGAGAGAGAGAGAGAGAGAGAGAGAGAGAGAGAGAGATGGATAGAAGGAGATAGAGATAGAGAGACGGAGACAGAGACAGAGAAACAGTGAGAGACAGAGAGAGAGAAGGAGAGGGAGGGGGAGAGGGAGAGGAAAAGGGAAAGGGGGAGGGAAAAGTGAGAGGGAAAGGGAAAGGGAGAGGAAGGGGGAGAGGGAGAGGGAGAGATAGAGAGAAGGAGTGAAGGAAGAAGAGAAAAGGGGAAAAAGAATTCCAGGAGGACTAGTACCTCTGGTGTGAAGGTTTGCCAAGTCCTTTCCAAGGCCACTTATTCACCTTTGGCAATTTATATGTGTGTGTGTGTGTGTGTGTGTGTGTGTGTGTGTGTGTGTGTGTGTGTGTGTCTACATTCAGGCAAAGCATCAAACATATGTATAGTAACAAATATATCTATACATGTGTACCTGTATGTATGTTATAACACGTGTGAGAAATTCCATGAGTCCTCAGCTCCTACTGACAAAGCAGACATGTTAATTTTAAAGACTGAGTAGATTGATATTTTTGATTGTTGAGGTTTACAGCATTAATTTATCTTATGTTATTCTTATGTGCTGAATATAGAAGTGAACCATTAGTCCACACCCTACCTTGAATTTAAGCCCCTCCAGGATGACTATTTCATTGTTACCAGTAAGTCCCAAGTTTTTTGAACAGCATCTATTACATAGCGCTTATTGAGTTAAATTGAATTCAGCAACAGTTATGCTCCCGTTTTAGGCCATGTTCCTGGCTCCTTGCTTTGGTCATGTACCTAGGAAATAAACAACTACACTTCACCAACTCCTTAAATGAAAGGCCTTTTGCCCTACTGTCCAACCTGACTTGAACAAAGGAAGGGATGAAGGCAAAGTACAACCTCAATGGGAATTGTAGCCCAAATCACACAGAGAATCAATATCCATTATGAAGTGACTTCTTTCCCCTTCGTTTCCCATAGGACCTGTCCTTAGAACTCTGATTCAATCTATTCAATTCCATTTGATTCAGGAATCATTTATGTAGTACCTACTGCAGGCCAAGCATAAGCCCAGGCTCTAGATAAAAAGACAAATCCGCAACTTCCCTTTCTTTTACAGAGACATCTTTCTCTTTCAAGACACGTGAATTATGATGACCCTTTTCTCCCCCAAAATATGTTCTATTCATATACATATATGAGCAAGAGTATAAAGACACTCTGCCTGCATTGGTTCCAATCGTGATTTCACAACTGTACTTGAAAAGGCCTTCATCTTCAGCTCTCGATTCAGTCTCCAGGGGCCTCCCAAGCTATCACCATGGCTTAATTGTTTCCTCAGGGACACTGAACCCATAATGGACTTTGATTTGTGTTGATTTTCAATAAACTTCCTGCTAGGGATATTTAAGTTGATACATTTCCCTCACAGCTCAAAAGCACCACTGCATGTGATACTCTTAAAGGGAATAGAAAATAGAGATTTCCTTTAAGAAAAAAAAAAAAAGTAGCTGAGTTCCTAATTGCATCAATTTTTAAGACACCTGATAAGTCAGCCTTGAAAGATCACAAGCTTTTGGTGACCCTCCGCATCACTTACATTAAATAGCAATCAAGACCTGACAAATTGGGAAGAAGCCATTGTCAAAAAGGACACTCTATGTTAGAAAATGTGGGAGGACAAGGACGCTTACATCACAAGTGGCCCTGTGAATCAGCCCAATTATTTTGGAATTTGCTACGTGGGCAAAGTGATTTAAGTTAGCTATTCCCTTTGAACCAGTGATCATACTTAGGGGCATGAACTCTAAAGAGATCAAACACAAAATGAAAGTTTATTAACGTATGTAAACAATTCTTAGCGCCATTTTTGATGATAACAAAAAAAAAAAAAAAAAACCTGAGGAGAAATGTGGGTATCTATTGACTGGGGGAAAAATCCCACATATGAATGGAAAAGTATTTTGCTTTGAGAATTAGCAAGTATATGTAATCCCCCTCAAACATTTGAAGACTTAGAAGAACTAATGCAGAATGAAGGAAGAAAAAATATATGCACAATATGTACAAGAATTATGAATGAGTAAATCAATAAAAGCAGCCAAAGTGAGCAATTTTAGTGACCAATTACAGTGTAAAACAGATAATTATAGTTAGTTGAGGGTAGGAGTGGTGAATATTGCCATAACATCCTTATATGGAGATTTTATTGGTAGTCCATTCTATTTACTAATTGTTTGTCTTTGTCATAAGTCCCTAATATGAAAAATGACTGACCACTTGATTGTTATCTTGATGATTATGGAAGAGGGACATTTGAGTCCAAAACCAGACTTAAGTATGTAACAGCTATCTGACCTTAAACAAATCATTTATAATAACAACATATATATATATATATATATATATATATATATATATATATATATATATATATATATATTGTGCATCCTATTGTTCAGCACCATGTTAAGGATTTATTAAATATTAAATGGTCATATCTGGATTTTAAGAATTTCATTTTGATGGCTGAGTGAAGGATGGACTGAAGTGGGGAAGAGTCTCAAGGTAGGCAGATCCTCCAGTAGGCTTTTGTAATAATGTAGGCATTTAGTGATGAAGGCCTGTACCATGAACTTCATGGCAGTGCCAGAGAAGAAAAGGGGTTAATTCTACATTTTTTTTATAACCTCAGGGCCAGTCTGTTTTTAAAAAAAGCATTTGGATTAATCAACATTCATGAACATTCATCATTGAACATTCATGATCCAATAGCAATAACATAGAGAGCACTGACTCTAGAATCAAATGGACTAAGTTCAAATATTACTTGGGGCACTTACTACCAAAAGCAATTCAATTACTCTCTTTAACCTCAGTTTACTCATCTGTAAAATGAGGAGCTATGATGCCTGAAGTTATTTCACTTCCAGGTCTATGTACTCTGTAATCTCTGGTTAAGTTCACTGCCAATGTTTCCCACTTTAGGGACAAAGTGACTCTCAGATCTTTCAGAGCAGGCTGGCACATTTCTAGGACACCAATGATTTGAGCACAAGCCTAGGAATAGCCTATATATCTATGAGCTGCCAATAATAGCATCTCAGCTTGTAGAGGTCTCAGAAGCCTCTTGGGTCCCTCCGAGAAAGGCCATTCCCCTTTGGTCCATCTCTAACTGTGAGGAATTTGTGTTTCTTACATTGTGCCTGTATATGTCTCTGCAACTTTTCCCCATTACTTCAAGATAATCAACTTTGAGTTCCTCTGAACTGATCAAAGATCAGACAAATTGCTTTTCTTTAGTCTCATGATGGAAAGGAGCTCTGAATGGAGCTCCTGTGTTATTTTTAATGGTCAGAAAATCCATGAAAATAGACTTGGGGGAGGATGAATTTCCATTCTCATTTACCCAGACTGAACTATATGTCCATGAAGTAGAGAAGAAGACTCTTTGACCTGTGATTCCTCAAGCCCCAATTCTTGGGTCTCAATGAGCTAGGATTTATTTTATAGCAAATGTATCAATGATAGTAACTCCTCTGTCTCCTTTTGCCTTTCTTCGTCCCTCCCTTATAATAGGCTGAAGCTCAAGTTGATGCACTGAGGTCTCAAGCATGTGAGGCTAAATAGCAATTGTACAATACTCTACTAATATATGTTTAAAGAAAGAATGGCCCCTCCAACTCTCTGCAAGTTTTGATGTGTTGTATAGGAAATGCCATAGAAACGATTTTGGTGGGTGGAGAGAGAGGCAGAGAGGCTGCTGGTTGGGTTTGTGCGGCCGACTGCTATCACTTCCTATCACCATCCCCCTTCACCTCCGCAAAGAATAAAGATTGAGGATTTTCCCTTAACCTGAATTCTTGACTCTGGCTGATTTTAAAATACACAGTCATCATACTCCCTACTTTCAGATCTCCTAATTCAGGACAGAGGAAAACACTGATATAGCTAAGGAGGTTTCAACAGATTACATTCCAGCACTTAACATAACATTTTTTTTTCCCAATTGTAATTTAGCAATTCTTCCTCTCCACAAAATAATGACAATAATAATAATTATAGTACCAACTAGCATTCATATAGTGCCTACTCTGTTTCATGTGACTGCTAAGAGAGAGAGTGTGGAGAGAGAAGGGGTGACTGAGGTGGTTATGGAAAGTATTCTCCTTAAAGCATCACTCAAAAGTCAAGGATCTAAGAAGTAAGAAAGAGAACCCAGGATTTATAACTATAGTTATAAAACATAGCATTTGATACTCACAACAATCCTAGGAGGTAGGGTTTATTATTATTGATCCCATTTTGCAGTTAAGAAAAACTGAGGCAAACATCGGCCAAACGAGTTGGCAAAGATCACACATCTAGTAAGCATCTGTATTTGAACTCAGGTATTCCTGACTGTAAGCCTGGTACTCTCCTCATTTGGTTTCCCAACTAGCTAGTAGATCGATGATCACTTGCTTACCATCTGTGTTGTAGCATGAGTCTTTTCAGGTCATCTAGTAGAAAATAGTCATTGAGATACTTTCAATTTTATTTCCCCCACTCTGTGATGTTGATGTGAACCTTGATCTCCTTTCTATTGCTGGCAACAAGTTTAATATCTCTTCCTCAAATAGATAACTGATGACATTTTTTTTTCAGTCAGACTTTATGTGTTTAGATTCTCTCTCATTAGGCTGAACACATGGGACAATGTTTTGAGGGAATTGGTAGATTAAACAAAAATCACACAACAACTTCAAAACTGACTGATACATTTTATTTTTAAGGGGGAAAAATGTATGTGTGGAAGGGTAAGAATGGATAGCACTTGGGGCACTCTCTCCCAAGTCACAAAGGAACTGTTATAGGCATGAAATATAATACAGATAGTATATATGATGAAAATTACCGACATTGGGAATTAGGCAAGACCATGTTTTCCTGAAGGAATAGCTTCACTGACAGCAGAATTGAGTAGAAAATAAGTCTGGGGACTCTCCAAAAATGGGGGAAGAAAAAAAGTAGTCAGGAGGTTTTATGCTTTATGGAATGAATTCCGTATCATATGTCTTCATTTAACCTTTTGCAATAAGGAAATGGAAATGATTGCAAGGCAGAAAATTGATTTCCTAATAGGCATTAGTCCCACTAGTGATGAAGGTGGCTGAATGGGGACCGGGAAAGGAGAAGAACAGACACAAAAGAGCCTCTTGATAGCAGTAATTCTTTTCTCTCACTCAGAACTAGTTCACGTTTCTTCAGAATACTTTTTAATACCCAAGGATTTGAAGATCACAGATTTAGAGCATAAAGGGAATTTACCACTCTTCCCATCTAAACCCCTGCTTTTACAGATGAGGAATTGAGGTTAAATGACTAGTTCAAGGTTATACAGAGATTAAGGAGTAAAGTAGGTCTCTGCACTCATTTTGTTGTTGTTGTTGTTTCTGGATGCCCCATCGTGTCCCATACTCAATATGGCTAAAACAGAATATACTTTTGTATTCTCAAATTCTAAATATTTCAGAAATTTTGTATTGCTGAAAGAAACACCATACTCTGATTCAGAGGTGTATGTGTGCCTGCAAATCTGTGCATACATCCATACACGTACACGAAGAGACTTGAAACCTGGACTGTTGTTTGAAAGCTTGAGAGCCTTTTTCCCCTTTAGAAAAATCACAATAAATCACAGGACAATGCCAACTTCGGGGTTTGATCATATTTATTTCTTTTTTACTTCACCCCTTCATGATTTGATGGAAGAGAAATGCATCTTTTCTGTAGATCACTATCTTATCCACAAATTTTCTGAGCCCAGGTCTAGAGCAAAAAGAATGGGAGAGCTACTTCTAAGATGGACTCAAAGATTCAGTCTGATGATGAGTCTCTTCATAAGAGATAATTATAAGCTTGGAATCAAGTAGACTTAGGAAGAAAGTCTCCTGTTGACACATACTAGCTATATCTATATCTATCTATCTATCTATCTATCTATCTATATCTATCTATCTATCTATCTATCTATCTATCTATCTATATATATATTAGCTATAGCTTCATTTTTCTGAATGGAAGAAAGTTCCATTTGGCTGCTAAGGAATAGAGTGTGGAGAGAGAAGGCAAGTGACTGAGGTGCACTTATGGGAAGTATTTTCCTTAATGCATCATTCAGAAGACAGAGCTCTAAGAACTAAGAAAGAGAATCCAAGAATCTCAGACTTGGAAGGAACAACAAAGGTCAGGTCTTACTCTGAACTAAAATATGGACTTTTTTGCTATAGCATTACCTGCTTTGCACTGTAAAAGGCCATAATAGATGGCAAAGTCTTCTGTCCCTAATCCTGTTTATGTTTTATCTTATTACCTAAAGCAAAGTGTAAACTTCTTGAGCAAGAACCATATCCTATTTCTATGCACTAGCCACCCCTAACACCCTAACTGCCTACAACAATGTTGAGGAATATAATATGGGGCTTACCATAGTTCCCTGGATTGTTGGTTTAGTTGATACATATAATAATCGGATTTCTTTCTCCACATAGAAATGCACACTTGCCTCCTTTCATAGAAATAAGCTCTGCCACTGAGATATTGAATCAGCCAAAATGTATTTATATTTTTTACTCTGTCAAGAAGCTGTTCTATGGACCCCTGAGTGATACTTAATGAGTAAATATTATCTTCTTAGAATTGTAACATGTGTTTTCTACACACACACCCACAAACAATCCTGCCCTTCACAGAGAAAGAGTGTCATACAGAAAAAGAAATAAGAATACCCACTTAAACTCTGGCGCAAAAGATCACACTTGAATTCTCGGATTTCTCAATAACCCACACTGCTATTTTGGAAGGATTTTTTGATGCAGAATACCACAGAAACTCAAGATTCAGAAGTTGAAAAGGAATCCCAGATACATATAGCCTCACTCCTGAAGGACTTGCCCCCTATAATATAGCTAGCAAGAGACTAGGTAGTCTTTCTCTGAAAATTTTCTCTGAAAATTTTCCTCATTCCTCCTAAAGTCAGCCCATTATTTTGATCCCACCAAGTTCATTTTACAGATGTGGGAAGTGACAGCCAGAAATAGTGAAATAGATCACTCCAAGGAATAGGAAGGATAGAAAGAGACATAATTATAAAATGAGTCCTCAGGTTCTAGATCCAGATAATTCTAATATTCCCTTCCTTATCTAAGTTCATAAGACCATAGATTGAAAGCTTCAAGTTACCTGAGAAGAGATCTTTAAATTTTTTTTTCCACTGGTAACTTATTTTTACCTGGGAAATTTTTACATGATTGTCTTGAATGTGAGTCGAGGTGTTTATGGTAGCTTTCATGTATTCACAGTGCAAAGTATGCATGTCTGTGTTTGGAATCAAGGTTGCAGTTAAATCACAAGATGCAAGGGGGGCAAGTGCTGCAAGAAACACATTGGATTCATTGTGCTTTTGATTCTGAATTAATTTTGGTTGTTTTGTTCAGAAACCTTCTATGTTGCTAATTTTTTTGTGATCCCCATATTCAGTTATGGGATCACATATGGGGTTGAAACTCACAGTTTAAGAAACTTTAGATTAGAGAGACCATGGAGTCCCAACTTCCATGTGTTATTTTTCTTGATTTTTCACCAGCATCTAGCTCACAGATGTATAGTTCTCTATACATATGTGATGGTTAAATTGATAGCAAAATAACTTACAGCTCTTATTCTGTCATTTCTTAACAATATGACCTTAATGACTCCCTTCATCTTTACTTATTTACATACATACATAAAATATGTAAATATGCAAGGTATGTTTGTTTGTATAGAGAAGAAAATGGAAAATGAGGAGAGAGACAGAGAGACAGAGAGACAGAGATAGAATGACGAGGACATAGAGAAAGAGGGGGAAAGAGAAAGAGAGACAAAGGAGGCAAAAAGAGGAAAAGGGAGAGGAGAGAAATTAAGGAAAAGAGAAAGGGAGAAAAGGAGATGGAGATAGAAGGAGGAGAAGGAGGAGGAGGGAGAGAAGGAGAGAAAAGGGAAAAGAGGAGGAAGAGGAAGAGAGAAACAGAAAGAGAGAGAGAGACAGAGAGAGAGAGACAGAGAGAGAGAGAGATTGTGAATTGTTTTTAGTTTGTTTTTGCTCTCCTCATATTGGAATGTTAAGCCTGTTGATGAGAGGTGATGGCTCTCTCAGCAGGCCTTGCTTTGATAACATTCTCTTGGCAACAGATTTTCCCTTGATTCATTAGTGTGCAAACCTCATTGCCAATCAATGTTGGGATGATAATGAAAAGTTTTCCAAAACTTACTCATGCCTGATGTTCCATACTTGAGGATCTAATGGGAGAGGGGAAGTTTTACTCGGTTTCATATTAATAATATTTCCACTATCAACACCCCCAAAGAGGAAGAATTAATAAGCAAAGGAAACATGTCAAGAATAAACATAGACAATTTAAAATAATTTTGAGTCTCTGGTGCCTTCTTTCTAGTGTAATTTGAACAACTTTTATTCCAACTGTGACAACAGAGAGAAGCTTTCATTTTCCATTTTTATTTCCTGCAAGGCATTGGCTTTTAAATCAAATACCCAATGTGAGATTTTTGTAACTCGGGGAAGTAAATGAAAAGTCTGAGAAAGGGATAGATGATGATTTACCATTAAGAACACATATTTTTGTTGCACTCAATGATAACCATGGACATACTGAAAGCATTAGTGTTTTTGAGCCAGTTTCTAGGCCATTTGCCTGTCTTAGCAAAATAAAATTCAACAAAATTGCTAAGCTAGAAAGTGGTGGTATGGAGTGCAGTGGTATGAAAGGTAGAAATGTGAATTTGAGATCTACATCCCAAGTCTTTCCCATGGAATTCCCAGTCATCTTCATGGTTCAACTTAGTTCTCCCTCATATTAAAGACTATTAATGGACCTCACCCCCAAAATCATATTCTGTATAATTTGTATTTGGTCTCTTTGCATATTGTTTGTACCTAGTAGAACTTAAATTCTTTGAAATCAGAAACTGTTTTCACTGTTTTCCTTATAACTGCAATGGCTAGTATAATTTCTGGCCAAATAAATGTTTGTCAGATTGGATTATATCTACAAGTTGAACCTTTCAGAACCATAATATGAATGAAATGCATCATGCATGACTTTTAGATCCAATCAGAATTAGAATCTCTGAAGGCATTATTGTTATTATGACTGAAATTCTAATTTTCAAAAGCTATCATATATATATATGTTATGTATGTATATGTATATGTGTATGTGTGTGCATATATGTATATTTTACAAATTAATTTCTTTACAAATCCCTGGTAATTAATACTTTTTACAGATACAATAAAACTCAATGTCATCAAGTAACATATACATATAGAGCTATTAAATGTCTAGGGCAGCATTTGGATTTAAGGCTTACCTAACTCCACTCTATTTTCATTATGCCCCATTAGCTCTGGGATAGAAAATTATGCAGTGATGGGAAACAGCTCTAAAGTTTGGGTTCTCAAATATACCCCTATTGACTAGCCTGAAGATGGAAAATTTCACATTAATAAATGTATGGGGTGAAAGATTTGAAGACAATCGTAAAAATGGAAGCATATCATCTGGAAAAAATATCTAGTTATTAATAGCTCATCATAAGTTTATTTTAGAAATTAGCCATGTCAGTATCTAAGAAGAGAAGGACAAACAAGCCAGGTAAATTGGGGTAGGAGGTGAGAATAAGAAGAAAACTGCCAACACTGAGTGTTTTCCAGCAAGGAAAATACTGTGTGGGGTACCATAGAGATAGGGTAGTTCTTGAATAACCCAAGGTAGCATGAAAGTTGTTAGGTATCCATTGGAGTCTTGTTCATGGCTCTGAAGGAAAATAGATGTGCAACAAATGTTTGTGAAGTGAATGAATGATATTTAATGGTGGAGTGAAAAAATTGAATGAATAAAATGGAATATAAAGCAAAACCCAGAGGAAGAAGGGATACCAACATGTAATCTAAGCAAAGGCATATGCAAAGTTGGATAGAGCAGCAAACAGAAGGCGGCATCAGAAAAGAAATAGAATAAGTTGTATGCCCATTGAGTCATTTGTCTATTCTTCACCTATAATGTACCATAACCTAGATGTTAGAAAATCTTCCTCAGGAAGTGAAAATCAAAAAAAAGTAAAAATAAAGCAGTGTTAGGCCCTGAATATTGAACTTGGAATCACTATATAAGAGAGAATTTCAAGTGGAAAAAGTTCAATAACATGGATAGTACACACGAAAAGAATTTGGTTGGGCACATAGAGAGCTTTGATTTTAGAAACACAATCAGTAAACCAATTTCTTCCCTTCTCTTGTTAAAATGACTTCATTAATTTAATGCTGAATTCTTTGTTTTTTTTTTTTAAACCAAAGGAATCTTCAAACTTTCAAGACTATGTGGTCTTGAAATTCAGTTAGAAAATATTACTTGAATGCCCACTATGTGCCAGATAGTCTAAGCACGAATATAAAAATTATGTCATTTGGCATTATTTGTGATTTCATAGGAATGGCTACATCCTGCAGGTATTTGTCAGATTACAATCTTAACTTCATAATTACTAAAGTTCTCTCTATGGTTTACCTCTAAAGGAGTAAAATCCCTGCATGCTGTGCTTATTTATGTCCATCAATACATCTTTAAAAGGAAAAAAAAAAGAAAAAGATTGAAAGAGATGGTTATGCGAAAAATTCTTTATAATGGAACTTTTAGTTTTCTTCTTCTGGGCAACGTTTTTAGGGTTCATTATAGGTAGAACCCAAATCATAAAATACTGATACAGGTATGAGATATGATCAAATTTTGATAAAAAGTTAGTTTCATCTGGTAAGTATTCATACTTGAATATAAATGTGTACACATTTAAAATGTGTTTTTTTTTTTTCATTTTTTCCATGTATATATTTGGTCACATCACCTGTCTCGTCTTAAAGATGAAATGGAACTTAAATTCACTACACACCATACCTCAATCAGGTCTCTCATGAACAAAGTACTTAAAATCACCTCCCTACCCCCATCAAATAATACCCATCTCATCTTTCCAGCAAATTACTAGGTAACTCCCTATTCCCCCAAACCTGTTTCTAATCTGTCAGTTCATACATTTAATTGTGATGTTTGTCTCCATGTTGATGAAGGAAAAGGTGGAGCCAAAGAGATAAGATATGTCTTAGTGAAGATAAAATCAAACAAAAACAATCAAATCGTCAAGGTTCTACATGAATTTTTAATGAGTTACAAACAAGAATTTGGCCATCACAGGTTCAAGCCCAGTCTTCAGGTGGCTATCCATACAATGTTTGTTAATTCTTTGGGGACACTGTCTCCAACAAACATGATTTATGATTTGCATAATCACCTTTCATCTACATACATTTCTAGCAAAATCGTATTTGCATTGTAACCTTCTCACAAAGGGTTACCTAATTTCTCTTCACATTCTGTAAATCTTTATCATCATCTAGACAGCACTCCACTCAGGGATGGATCAATGGTGATAATAATCCACAACCAACTTTTCCTCCTCCTAATTTTACACTATTTTTTGAATGATGATGGAATCTTCAGAAAGAATAGTTCTTTCTTAGCACCTTGACATCGTGATTACCCCTGATGAAGAATGAAAGTAACTGACCATTCCCAGAAGCTTCCATTTCTTTTCCTGATGTGTTTTGGTGAAAAAAATAATGCCAGTTGGGCAATCTTTTTTTTTTCCTCTACCAGTTAATATGGAAAATTTCTTTATCTTCTCAAAGTGCCTATATTGGAAATATCTGATCCTGGCTTGTTAAATTCAACTAATGAAGCTAATCTAAACATAAAGTATTTCCAATCTCATTAGAAAAGTAGGATAGACCACACACAGAGAGATTGCAAATTTGTTTAGAACATCTCTGCTAATCCCAAAAGACCATCTTTGTCTTTACTATCAAATTACTAGGGAACTTCACTTCTCAAACCTATTTATAATCTGTCAGTCATAGAAAACAAAAATTTGGATGATTTAATTAGTGAGTGGAGACACTTCAGGCTATCACATCATTCTCTTAGGAAGAAATCAAGTCCCAGATGAACTTCTATTCGCACGTGCTGTCAGAAGGATATGGGTTGCAAACAACTGCTGGCCTCTATGTGTATTAAGTTGATTGAGCAATCTTTTGAGAAATTGATATGAGTTAGTGACAAATCACAGTGAGACATTGGGGATTTCAGGAGTATGATTTTTTAAAACTACTTAGTAGATAGATATTTTTAACTTCAAAAATGTCATTTATTCCCCACATTCTTTTCAGTTTTTTTCCATAAAATCAAAACTGGTAGGATGGGGTGGTGAATAATGCCTCTGGGGAAAAGGATAGTGAGTGAAAAAAATGAGTAGGAAGCTCCACTCACCAATATACAGTGAAACCTACCTGTAATAAATATGGATTACTAACCTCATGATTTTCATGATACCTAATTTCCCAATCATGAAATGAATGATTTCCCTTGCACCAAAAAGTCACCACCTTCCCTTCTTTCCCTCACTCATCCCACCCATTCCAAAAAGGGGAAGCCAGGTGACGTCAATGAGAACACATGTATGCCAAAAAAAAATGTAAAACATTATTTTATTATTAATATAATAATAATAACAGATTTCCAGTGGCACAGATCATGTACAATACATGTAATACTCAAATACCACTCTCTGGATTCTGCAGTGTTAACACACTGAGCAATATCATTTATGAAATTTAACAGAAAGCTGAAAGAACACCATGCCCTATACTTTGGTGGGATTTTTTTTTTAAATGACTCATTCATAGAAATGACCAACACTTTAGCAGATTTCCTTGAAGATAATGGCACTGAGCAAACTGTACAAGTAACTTATCTTTGCTCTTATTGTTCTATCATCTTCTAACCCAACTGTATACTTCAGCAAATAGAAATCCATTTCCTGTGTTTAATGAATCACTTGTATCTTTATTTCATAGCTAAAACCTGAACCTATATAGAACTCTGCTATGAACAAATAACAAGTGTGTGGTCCCTGTTGGGATCACCAATTACCCAAGAATTTCTGACTCTATAATAGGTCTCTAGAGACTACTAGACATTTGGTACTGTGTTCTGAACTATTTTGAACAGAGTGGGCACTCAATAATACTACTAATAAAGTAACAAAAACAAGAAGTGAGACACTCTCCTCTCTTCCTCCCTTCTTTGCCCCTCTCCATCTACATCTAATTTTACCTCTAATGTTTATAATAATTTTTCTTATTCAAAGTATTATGTATTTATATAATAAAAGTTGAAAAAATAGTGAAATAAATATATGAATATAGTCATTTAGAGTTTTGTTTCCATATCTTATTGGACAATTTAACTTCCAAGTCCTTATTCTATCTATAAGATTTTCCTTATATTGATGGAAATCAGAATTGGTGGTTATGAACTTTAAATAGCTTTTACCTCTCTCCAAACCACCCCCTCCCAGGGGGAAAAATCTGTTTGCATATATAGGAAGATTGGATAGGAAAGAAGTATGTGGACAATGAGATGAATGTAATATCCAAATAGCTAAATATTTCATAATTTAAGCATTACATAATACAAAAATCTTTATTCCTTGAAACTTTATTCCTTGAAAGCATCTTCCTGATTTTGCCATACTTTTGATATATATTCCAAGGACTCTATTATGATTGTCATTAATAAATTGCTTCCCATGTAAATAAATAGCCTATTCCTAATCATGAAATAAAATATAAAAATAATGAAATCCTTCATTTCCCCAGCATAAGCATTGGATTCAATCTTAGTAGCAAAATATAAATATGGCCATCCCTGACATCTATATTCACATTTTTTATTTGCATTTTCTTCCTTTCCATCATTTTCTTTTGTCTATACTTTCTTGACCTCACAGAAAGAAATGTGGGAAAGAGGGAGGGAGGGAGAAAAGGAGGAAGATGGAAGGAAGGAAGGAAGATGGAAAGAAGGAAAGAAGGAAGGAAGGGAGGAAGATGAAAGGAAGGGAGAAAGATGGAAGGAAGGAAGGGAGGGAGGAAGAAAGGCAAAAAGAAGGAGGGGAGGAAGGAAGAAAGGAAGGAGAAAGTGAGAGAGAGAAGGAAAGAGGAAAATGAGAGATGAGAGCTCAAGGAAGGAAAAAAAAGAAACAAAAAAAGAAAGGGAGGAAGAAATGCAGGGAAGAGAGAGACAGAGAGGAAGAAAGGAAGCAAAGAAAGCAAGGAGAAAAGGAGGGAACAAGGAAGAGAGGGATGAAGGAAGGAAGGGACAAGGAATGAAGGAAATGAGTCATTGAACAAAAATAGGAATGATGTAAATAATCTAACTTCATTCTAATGACTGAGAAGTAGATCTAGTCTGAATTTTTGATTTAACTCAAATCTGGGAAATGAAGACTTATGACATTTAATTGAAGTACTAGAAGAAAGGGGGATAACAAGAGAAAATGACACCTTACCAGGTTATTAATTGATGTCAACATTTTTAAAGAATAATTCCATGATGAAATTTCATTTCAAGAACTTTAGAATGGTCCATAAAATAAAATTTAAAAAAATGTTTAGCCCTGGTTCCAATCCCCTTAAAGTGTTTGTCACAAGAAGAATGCCAAATAAACATTCTAATTTAACAGAAGGAAAAAATTATATTTACTTGTAAAGTTTCCTATTTTTTCTCTCATTTTCCTATTTTTTTTTCAAATAGGTAAAGGAATCCCAGGCGATGTGGCAGATTAGCCAAAGAGCTGGCCTTTGAACCAATAAGAAATGTGTTTAAATCCTGACTCTGATAACATCTTGGCTGTGTGACTTTTAATGCTTTGGGCATATTTCTGAGACTCTAGATTTTAGAGAAGTTGTTGCCCTTTATTGGAAGTGGGAATTCCCTCCTTTGAGTGGACTCTATATCAACAAATGAAATTATAGGTCTAGTCTTTATCTTTTAAACAGGAGAAATGGAAGAAAGAAAGTTGAATTTTCAAGCAATTGCACATCCTTATGCTCTTACTCTCGGTTGACATTCCCATTCCCATTTACAGAAGGATTAGTGACTCTAGTCTACTAATCAGAATTCTGAAGTCCTCAAAGTTGAGAAGGCAATAGTACTTAAATAATCTAACAATACTTATAACCTCACATTTGTGAGGGGAAGGGAGAAGGAACTGCCAATTTTGGAGACAGAACTAATCAACTGGTGATATAAAGAGAGGTGTTGTTTAGGATTTTCTTCCTTTCAAGTATTAGATATATAATGTAAACATATTTAGTTCCATTAAATAGCTGCTAAGGTGTGATAGCCTCAAATCATAGATGATATATTTCAAAAGCACTGGAAGAAATCAATACCATTTCTGTACCTGTATACCAAAAAGAGAGAAGGGAGAGACTAAATTTGGAAAAAGAGGATGATGACAGAGGTGATAGGGGTAGAAGAGTGAGAACTTAGCATTTCTTCCCTTCTCAAATAAGAGCAAGCTTCCCTTTGCTATTGTTGTTCTACCCCACTCTGACAAAGTTAGCAAAATGTTAGTATTAGTCTACCTACAGTGACACTATAATTCCAAAGCAGGTCAAAAAAGTAGTGGATGGCAGATGGAGTGCTATGTCCACATACATAATATACACATACATACACACACAAGAGACTTATATATATATATGTTAAATATGTATGTACATAAACATGTATATATGTATTTTCACATATAATTATATTAATAAATATAGACACAAAGATGATAATTGCAAATATGTAATGAGCTGTTAAGAGTATTGAGTATGAATAACATTACTATTGTACTATAGTACAAAAAAGAAAGGAGCTATTCTGAAAGAGCAGCTCTGACACATAGCAATGAGGTTATGGGAGAAGAAATGCCAGTGGATAATACTAATGCAGTCCCTATTATTCTTAGCTTCATGGGCAGAATAGCACTAGTATCTCAGAAGTCAAATAAGATCTACATTTTGATCCAATGATCAAAGGAATCCATGGTTTAAATCTATAGGGAGCTGTTACTGTTCTTGTTGTTTAATAAAAGGGCCGATGTGACATCAATAAAGGACTTTCCTGTCACACATGAGGTAGACCACAGAAACAAGAGTATATATACTCTGAATTGCTCAAGAATAAGTGAGGAATGAGGGGCAAGGAACCAAGAACTTTATTCTAATTGTGCTATGATAAAAGCAGCTAAAATTGGGGGAAATGTCAGGTCTCCTGTGCCAATTAAAACTTACCTTATATGAACATTAGGAATTGTGCAGAAACAATCAAACTAATCATTATCAATTTATATTTGCTATAATAAGATTTACAAAAGACTTACACACACACACACACACACACACACATATATATATATATATATATGTCCTAATTAAGCAATATGGCAGAAAAATTTTCTTTGAAAGACCTATGGTCAAAAAAAAATTACCCTGGCATGGATTCTGTCAATACAAAGTAATTATTAAATAAAAATTTAAAAAAAAAGAGAGAGAAAAAAAAAGACCTATGGTCAATTTGTATCTCTGATATTTACTAGTGTAGGATCTGGATAATGCACTCAATCTCTCAGTGCCCCTAGTTGGGTTTCTAAGATTATATTTTTAATGGAGATCTGAAAAGGTAGGAAAGGCTGAAGTGTTACATGGACTAAATCACAATTATGCACATACGCACCCAAAAGAGTAATCATGTATGACACATCTATGTCTTCCATATGCATAGTCATCATTCTAAAATGCTAAGTATATTAAGCTCCCAAAAATAATTCCTAGAAAAATAGCCATTGATTTTGATTAGTCTTAGCAAAGACTTGCATTGTTCAAAATGTCATCACTGTTTTCCTACTGCAATATGATGTAATGCCTATATTATCTTTTGCAATTAAATCATAAAGAGCTTCTGGAAATACAGCTATTGCTGCCTAAAGTTTTGATAATATTTATGAACAATACTGAGAATACTGTCAACCCTCTTTCTGGGTGATGGGAATAAAATGTTAATATTCTCCAAAAATCCTATTACACGTATAATGTGGGTTTAGATTATAGAATTCATGAAATAACTGCAGTGTTTATAAAATGCTTTATTCAATTCTCAGGAATATAGACAAGATAGACACAAAAGAAAAACCATGGACAGAATTCAAATTGTACTGATGGAAGACCCATGTTGAGATAATAGATCTCTGGGAAGATGTCAGTTCTGGTGTTTTTTAACCATCTGTGGTGTGAGTGGGAAAAGAACTAAAGTTAATAAATACAACAATTGAGGTTTATTGTCCTTGTTAGTGAAACCGTCATGACGTCAGTTGTTGCCACATAAGTAGACATTATAATCATCATTATGGCTTCTAATGACAATGCGAATAAGGCATCCGTGGTGAGCAGGGCATTTTTCACACCCACAGACGTGTTTATCAATAACGATCATTTTATATTTATGTGGTAGTTCGCAATGGAAAAGCTCAGAGTGGGTTCCAAACAATAGCTCATTAATCATTCCAGCATTGCTGCAATTTTGTTGGTCAGTTATTATTCCTGTTCTATAGGTGAAAAAAAAATCTCTCACACAGGTCAAAGATGTGTCTCAGTCCAATATTCAATAAGTCAAGGAATATACTTATAAACTGCAGAGATCTAGTTTTAACCACTTGATCTAATTATGGGCTCAATATAATATTATTATATTTTGTGACTTGATTATCAACCTCAAAATACTTCATGGGTGACCTCTCCTTTACTGTTTTCCCATTTTGTAAACTTAAGAGAAACTATCTACCCTTCACTTAAAAGTCTAACTGAAAATATTGAAAGCTTATTTTCTTTCCCCTGCTCACACCAGTTAAACACATTTTCTTCTCTCTATCTTTCTGTCTCTGTCCCTCTTTCTCTCTCTCCTTCTCCCTCACCTTTCCTATTTACTCATCCATAAGAATTACTATAAATTTTGAAATTTTAAATCCGATTTTCAAAGCACTTCATATAGAAAAATGACAATTTCATCGAGTTCATTGTTTCAGAGTGATATTTTTTTTAGATTATTATTTTGATCATCTATTTTGTATCTGTACTTGAAAATGAATAGCTTCCAGTGATCATGAGTTCAGAAACTGCAGAGCTCTGACTTAAAACAAAACAAATATTTATATGTCAGGGAAGCTAGGGGAGAATTATTTAAGCCATATTAAACAGGACTTGAGGGAGAAGAGGGGGAGGGGGGATAATGATTAGGTAGCATATCAACCTCACTGGGTTTACCTTCCAAAACTGATAACCATTTAGTATTTAATAATTACAATGAACTTTTCATGCCATATTCAGTGACATTTAAGTTTATCAAGAGAGATCACCTAAGCTTCTTATTAGGCTATCTAAAAACAACCAAAAGGGGAACAAACAAAGAGAAGAGCATTTCATGATGTAGGGTAAAGAGCAAAGGATTGTGGGGCAGATGGTCTTGGAGACGTTTCCTAACTAGGGCATCTTGGAAAATTCAATTTCCTTCTCTAGACTCCATTGGCTTCATGTGTCAAATGAGGAAGCTGGGCAAGTTGATCTCCATAATTTCTTCAAGTTGCACATCTTTGTTTCTATGATTGAAGCATGTGGATGGAACTTAACGAATCAGTATGAGATACATCAAGTGTCAATGATACCTACATGCGTAGTATAGTATTTGACAGTTTTAATATTTTTTATATCAGGGAACTTTAACCTGAGAGTCTAAAAATTTTAAAAGCAGAGATTAACTACAATTGGTTTCATTTGTAATCTTACATATTGTGTTTTATCTTTTAATATCATTATTATTAGAAAGAGTCCATAAGCTTTAATATGGCACCACTAAGGACCATGATACATACAAGAAGGGACAGGAATAAACAATTATATAGCACCTACTGTGTTGTCAAGTATTGTGTTAAGCACTTTAAAAATGATTTTCTCGTTTCATCTTCACAACAACTCTGAGAGGTTTGTGTTTTTATCATCCCCTTTTAATAATTGAGCAAACTGAGGCAAACAGATGTTAAGTGAATCACCCAGGATTACACAGCTAATAAGTGTTTAAGGCTGGATTTAAATTCAAGTCTTCCTGACCTCAGCCCCAGTGCTCCCAATTTATACCATCTTACAAAGGCATGGGCATTCATCATCAGAAAACAAAAGCCAAGACTTATACTGATGAAATCACAAATCTCAAAAATGTTGAAATTTACAGTAGAGATATATAAATATATTCAAAGAACCTGAGGTCAAATCCTCTATCTGACAGTGTGTATGCCTGGGTAAATCACTTCATTTCTTTGTCATTCAGTCAAATTTCTGAACTTATATTCTATATAAACACTAGGAATCAAAGTTTTTGGCATAATAGTAAAAATCACAACTCATTCTCTCTGTTTCTCTCATTCTCACTCTCCCTCCTTCTCTCTTTTTCCCCTCCCTCTTCCTTTCCCTTTCTCTCCTCCTGCATGTATATGCCTGTGTATTATAAGAACATACGTATACATATACGTGCACAGTATACAAATATGTACATCACACATACATTGTCCACAACACATAGCAGAGAAGTCCTATTCTTTCCAACTTTCTCTCAAAAAGATAGAGTTAAAATTTCACCATAATGAAAATCAATTTCCTGATAAAACATAAGCTCCTTGAGGGCAGGATTTGTTTCTTTTCTTTTGATTGCCTGACACATTAAAGACAGATTTTTAACAATGGCTGATGTGGAATGACTGTATATTTGCCATGGACAGATCCATTCTGCTACCTCTATAATGGTCAACAAGTGGCATTTTGCTTATGCAGACACCAAAGATGAAGTAATATCCTGAAAATGTGCCCTACCTTAGATAGTAACCATGAAAACTAATCTCCTTGCCCTCTGAATGTCTCTGTATTTATCAAACACATTTATTAAAAGGAAAAAAAATAACCCATTGTTGACTAGTCAAGTGTAGCTTTGGCGTGATCAATGGTTGAAGAGTTTCTAGCTGTCCCAGTGGGATATGGTACATGAGTTTTAAGTCCATCAACTTCTATATGATTTCATTTAACTTTATTTTCATTTCCATGGCTCTAGAACACTAGTGCCACTATCAATGGCAAATAGTGACTCTATCTCTAACTCTTCAGTAAGAGTAAGACAATTACAGGAAAATCGGATGTGAATGTGAATGTGTGTGTGTGTGTGTGTGTGTGTGTGTGTGTGTATCAGCTCAAAATAAGAACTAAGTAGGATCTTAGATGTCATCTACTTTAAGACCTTTATCTTAAACCAATAAGTGACCTTTCCAAGGTCACATGAAAAATATCAGAGGCAAGATTTGAACACATTTCATTTGTTTACAGAGTCAGCATTTTTCACAATAAATCACACTGACTTGGAAGGAGTGCATAGAGAATACCAATGAATTGTATTGTGTTGAAGAAAAAAAACAGGAAAAATCCAGAATGATTCAGGATGGCTACATAAAAAGAAAACAGAAGAAATGATCAGTGAAATAATAAATGTCCATTTGCATAGAATTGTTGGGGGAAAATGGATTCGGTCAAACATTACTATGACTAGCTATTATTTGATCTACCCTCAGAGCAGCATAGATTTCAAGCTGGAAGGAAAGTGTGTTTCATTCATTCAGTCCTTCCTGGATCTTTGTGACCTCATTCACCAGAATACCCCAATGCCAACCATGATTTTTTCTCATAAATATACAGAAGTGGTTTGTTGCTTCCTTCTTTAGGAAGCTAATCAAACCCCTCTCCTATTTTTTTAAGTGATGAAGAATCCAAAATTGAAATAGACTAATTGACTTGTTCAAGGTCATACACTTAATAGGAGAAAAAAAAATGAAGCTTTCTGAGTCCAAGTTCAGAACTTTTTCCCCTATTCAACAGTTTCTAAATACATCACCTTTAAAATGCTTGCACTATTTTCTTATGGGGGAGCTATACTTTCCTTGGTATCAGATACTTTGGTATGAAAACTTCTTCTATTCCTATAGATAAAATTTTCTGAGTATTTTTGTTTTAGAAGGTTACTTGAGGTGTTGAGCAGTTGTATAACTTGGTCAGAGAAACATGGCCATTGTGCATTGGAGAATGGCCTCTAATCCAGGCATTCCTGATACATCCGTCCACCTGCCCACTATGCTATGATGACCCTCTTGGTAATGTATATGTCTAGAAAAACCATTAAAATATAATCCACTGTATGCATATATATATAAATAGATGCGATATATTTATGTGTTTATATGCGTACATATGAGTATGTATATATGTAGGCATTTACACACACACATATATGTATATATACCTGTGTGTTCAACTTGTAAAGATTCATAGAATTCCAGTTCCTGAAATAAGTATATCCAATATCCCTGATATTTAAGTTCTAGAGGCAGAACTTATCAAAGGCAGAGAGATAAAAAGAGACAGAGACAGAGAGAGAAAAAGAGATATAGATAGATATGGATATAGATAAGCTTTCTACCTTCATATCTTATCTATCTATATGAATATTAGAAATGTTATGATAGAAGCCAAGTTCCTATCATCAGAGCCTAGCACCTCAGCTGGCACAAAGTAAATCTTAACAGATGCTTTTCAGAGGAGAGATGAATGGTTTGGCATTGACTATTTTTCAAGTTTTTGATATATTTCCCATTTCTTTAACCTTCAATAATCATGCATGTGCTCTGGATTCACCCAGTCCTCAATCCTCCTATTGCTTACTAGTATATCTATTTTGACCCTACCAGAAAGATCTATTCTAATGGATAACATCCTATCAGGCAAATTTGTTTGAATCTTTATGTTCCTCAATAGGGAAAACACAGACTATTTTAATCTCTTCTTGAGCACTCCCCTGGCCTTAACTCTAGCCTGGTAGTTTTTTTTTTCTTTTTTCTCTAAAGGTTTGCTAAGAGGATAAGAGTTTCTCTCCCACAGGACACAATTTGCAGTTTCACAACTTAGGTTTAAAGTTCTAAAGGACTGGAGTGAAAAAGAGAAAAGCATCACAGTAATTTCCCTTTTAATAAGAACCCTGAGAATACCCCTAATTTCTATCAGCTGTCATATCTAGAGCTATTTTAACTTAAAAAAAAATGCAAAAATACTCAGTTTTGCCATTGATTTTATGTTTTTCCACTGAGAAGAAGACCATTCCACTTTCCCAGATATTCATGAATTGAGGTAACATATATAACACCCCAGTGGCCAAACCCCATGTTTGAATATGACAATTTGTAGTCCTTCAGTCATTTAGGGAATTCTGTGTTATTCTGATTTTAGAGGACCAAAGTTTTCCAGAATCACAAACACATTATCATTTTAAAATACTGCCCTCAACAACATACCATATGTAGAGTTAAAAGAGGCAATTTCTGACAATACTATAGAAGTTAAATATAATCCATTTTTGTTAGTAGCTCAAGAAAGACTTTACTGAATAGGGAAAGAAACAGTGATTAATGCTTTATACCTCAAGGTTAATCATGTCCACAACCTTCCCCCTCAATTCTCTCATCCCCCCCCACATCTCTCATGACATGGGACCTCGACTGTAACCTGGAGAAGATGGGGTCAAATACTAGACAAATGGCATATCTAAGAGTAAAATGATCTTAAAGCTAGTCTGCCCATCATAGACCAATGCCTGGAGGACCTTGATTTCTCTTTCATTTTCAGCTTGACAGATTGCTTACAGATGTCAATTTATTGTATCAATGCCTACAGACACTTTAGAACAGCATACCTAGAAAAGTATTACGTTCATTCATTTAAAAAGAAAGCTTTAGAAACAAAAATATTTTGAGTCCAGAGAGAAAAGTGGAGATTTTGAAGAATAGTCAGATTTTAAAGGAAATTAGCTGGTATTTGAATGAACTCTTTCAAAAAAAAAAAAAAAAACAATTTATTTGGAGAAATAATTTTCCCTGATTTTTTAACCACCAAAAACAAAATTAAGTTTATGAAGTTATGCAGGTAGTCACAATTTTAATGAGACAAAGGAGCAAAATAACAGAAAACCACAGAAATGTTAAATAACCAGTATAATTTAAACTAGTCCTTTCGAGGACACAAAAAGGCTTAATGGGCTTAGGTCTAAGAAAGGCATACAATTCTGTTTGAGTTATCTATCTTCTTTCTTTCTTTTTTTTATTTATTTTTGCTAATCAAAATGAAGTTGATGACTTAGGAAAAAACAATGTTCCAGTTTTTTTTTGTTTGTTTGTTTGTTTTTTATATTGCAAACCATCTATTTCATACAATATATATGGATTGCCACAATACATATTCTTTATTACAATTCTACATTTATATGTAGGAATAACTGTTAATGAGACAGGAATCGAGAAGGGTAATGGTTCTGAAACTATCACCATTTTATGTTTACATAAGTATATTACCTTTCCAGGCCATTGGAGTGCTGCCATTCAGGAACTTGGAAAAAGCCAATGTCTAAAGTATCTATAAAATAATCAGGGGAACTAGAAAAGTGGACAGTTTGCACCAAGCCAGAGAATAGAAAAGGGAAACATTGCATAGTCACTTGATGTCTGAAATCTTAAACTAGTAAAGAGAGATAAGCTACCAACATTGCAACAAAATGCAAATCTATATTCAACCTGCAGCTAATGCATCCCTATTAAAAAACCCCCAACAAAATAGAATCACTCACTAACTTTAAAAATCATCATAGTTTAACCCTTATGAGAATATGATAAGGTACTTAGCTCATTGATTAATTGTTTTTGTCTTTTCTAGATGTTATCGTGGTATTTTTTTTATTTAAAACAAAAAGTTGAAATCATAAGAACACAGACTTAAGAGTAGAAGGTTCTTTAGGAGTCATCTAGTCTAACCCTCTTCTTTTCTTCAGATAAAGAAACCGAGGCCCTGAGAAGATTTGCTTAAGATGTACAGATTTAACTTTACAAATGCAGTAGAATTTGAACTCAGAATCTCTGACTGAAGTATTCTTCCCAGTGTACCCCACCACATCTCCTTTCCACAATTTCTTGGTTTATTTAAGGTCATTATTTTCTTACTGATTAAGCTTCAATGATAAAATTAAAAATGAGACACTCAGAGACAGAAGCAGCCATTGGTTTATTCTGTATGACCCCTTCATTGCAAAATAAATAAATAAATAAAAGTATTTAAGCATGGAAGAAAAGTTCTTCATGAGGGAAAGGTGGCTCCATGTAGCAAAAGAGCAACAGAATATCATGAAAAAAATGCAAGAAAAGTTAACGTTTTAAAAGTTTTTCTTTTGATCAATACATTAAAATCAGGGAAGAGTTGTTTAACCATTATGTCTTCTCTCTCTAGACACACTCAGTGAATAAATAGTAAGGGACCCTGTCAAGCTAATCACAGTGAAACAACAATAACTGCAAATATTGTGACTTATGAGTCTATTATTTTTAAAGTGTTTTAATTCCTTCCATCAGCATACTCATTAGTAATAATGATTTGTTTCATGTCTATTTTTCATGTGTTAGAATTTATTATTGCCAATATTATGTATATAAACATACATAGATAGATATGTATGTATAAATACATATATACACATATGTATACCTTATAGCACTTACAAATCAAATTAGAGAAGTAAAAATATGTATGTATATACATATACACATATTTTTAAAATGGTGTGTATATATATATATATCAGTAGCATATGTATAGCAATATATGCTATATATTTATGTGTTTGTATTTTTCCTTTCTCTGACTTGATTTTTAAGTACTATATGGTTTATAATCATTTTTTTAAAGTCAATACTTTAAATGATGGTATCAAAGTCAACATCAACTTTCCCTCCTTCTGGATACTATCACATGTCCTGCACAATCACAGGCATGAACAACTAGTTGAGTTTCTTAGCGAACCTAACAACTGAGCAAATGCTCAGTATGAATAGAATATGATAAAACCTGAGTGTCAAAATTTAGCTAATGGACATTACTAATATTGTTTTGTTTTACTCTTTCAATAATTTTTCTAGCAGAAATGGTGTAGACATTAAAACATACTGATAATATAATCTTTCTCGATAGTTGACTAGGTTTTCCTTGTATCTGATACTTAATATTTCCTCTCATAAATACTGCACTATGGATGGTTTGGTTTGTGTGTGTGTGTGTGTGTGTGGCTTATCAACTCATACAGGTTTCTTTGAGTCTTCTATTAAAAACAAACCTATATAAATATTTCCTTGATAAATATTTCTTCAAACATTTTGGCATCAGAATGAGAAAGATGTATGAAAAACAAGAGGAATAATGACAATGATAGATATTACACCAAGTGAAATGTCATCTAATATTGGGTATGTTGCTAATCAGGAGTTTGGCTTTGGCTAAAAAATAAAAAAAATAAAAATCTTTCCCTAAGACTCAGTTGCCTTAATTGTAAGATGATGGGATTGAACTTGTTGATCTTAAATGTCCCTATTAGCTCTCAAATGCCTCTGTGAAGTTCCTTCCTATTTAGTATTCCTCTAAAATGAAGGGAAAAAAATCAGTCATTAGGTAAAACAAGGATACCTAATTAATGTAGTGAAGAGGATCTTCTTCCTTTCCATTCCATTTTGCTCAGCATTTAAGTGGGCACAGACTATAAGGCACCAACAGGAAGAATATTCTTCATCGGTGTTAGCATTTTAAAGTGCTAATGAGGGCTAAAAACTCATTAAGCTTTGTAGAATTTTTTAGAAGACCTTCCACTACCAGATAGGAATCCATAACCTGGGTGCCTTGTTTCCTATTCATCCTAGAATTGCATCAGATGTTCAAAGAAAAATAAGTTTCCCCATTTGCAATGCCTTCAATAGCCCTCACATATATGTGTATATATGTATTTATACATACATATCTATGTATGTTTACATACATAATAGCTATTTTGTAGATTATTTAAACTTCAGTGAATTGCCCCAAAGTGTTTTAGTTACTGGCCAGCTTGACTACAATAGTCTGGTTGGAGTAGAGACAGTTAAATGCTAGAAGAAATTTACTACATTGTTCAGCTGATATGGAAACAGTGGGTGGGGGCTGGAAGGTTGTTGTGAGTCACATGGCTCTAAACTCTCATGAAAAACGTATTTTCCAAAAGCAAGTAACTGTAAATAGAATATCAGACAGCCCCCTGCCAGTCCTGAACCTCTCCTTGTACTGGAGTAGTGGGGTGAGTGTCACCATAATTATTCATGTGTTAAGGTTAACTTTGTCTTAGAAAGAGTGCTATGAATTTATCACAAGTTATGAGCTAAGGGCAGAGACAAAGGGAGCTGTAACTTTTTTTCTGGTCTTTATTATGTATCTACAATTTATCTTAAGACCTACAGTCTTTAAAATGTGTGCTCACTGCTCATGATGCTTTTTTTCCCAAAATCTTAAAAAAAAATGATAATAGGCAAACCTTTAAAATATTGCTTTGAGACATTAGATGAGGCTAAATGAATAGAAAGAGAAAATAGCCAAAACTCAATCCTTTGCCCTTTTCTGTAATGGTATTTATAGTGAGTTTTCGTCTAAGAGATTAACAATACACATCATTTCCTTCTGGGATAACACCAGTAATGACAGTTTATCTCGTGCCTTGAATTGTATAATGGCTAAATCACCTATAGTATCTCAGCCTCTACTGGGCTACCCCTTGTCATGAAGTTACAATTACACAGATCCTCTGATTCCAGACAACCAGCCAGTACGCAATCATAATATGCCTTTAAAAAGAAGCCAGGAAAAAAAAAAAAGTGTCAGGCCCTTCTGATGACAGAGGAAATCCTACATTGAAATAATAATGATCATAAAACCTCCTTGCATTATAGCAGAGCAGACTCCTGACATTCTCTAGGTTGGTATAAAGTTTGAGATGAAAGTAAAAAGTGACAGGTATCCCTGTGTGTTAGACACAGCTATTACCTCCTTGAGTTAGAAACTGTGAAACATTTACAGCAAAATCAACCCTTGGTCAATTTCTCTTTGGTTTATATCCTCTTCAAATCCAGCAATTTTGGTACTTTTTTTTATTATTATTATTATGAACATGGCCTTTCCTTCATTCATATTCATATTCTTAAAAATAAACAAACAAAAAATAACAAACAAACCAGAAAGCCAAGAACCAGACATCAAATCCATACCAGCAAAAGAAAAAGAAAAGAAAAAATGAAAGAAAGAAAGAAAAAAAGAAACAAAAACAGTTCTTAAAAGTCCAACCCCTATGTACAAACTTTAAGAAGTAGATGCCGTAACACGGAGGTTTATTCCAACTTAATCTCATCCTTGAATGAACTTCCTTCAAGTCTCAACTCCTTTAAAAAATAACCACAGTCACTTTCCTGGTGGTTGTAATTTAATTAAATAACCTTTCACACTGAGCAAAACCCCAAAGCAAAAGGCTCATTAATCTTTCTAGTGATTAGAGACACCTCAAGAGCTTCAAACATTTACCTCTCCTTCCCAGCAGCTGAAATGCTTTTAGGAGGATCATGGTTCATACCTCACATTCCCTGGAGCCAGAGATGGTGTATGTGCAAGGCCCTGATCCATTAACTGATACATCCATGGTCTCAGAGTTTGTTGGCTTGTAGTCCACGTAATACTCCTGTAACGGGGAGTTCATTTGTCTTTCGGATTCTCTGGCCTTTTTCCGGCGTCTCTTCATGAGAGAATGCTGCTGGAGTTGTTTCATGCTGGCCGGATAACGCTTCCAAGACACGTAGATCACCAAGAGGATCATAGCCACAGACAGAAAGAGGGCCACACTGCCAGCGATGATCTTGTGGAACGACACATGCTCATACTCTGGCTCTGTGCCAGGCATCTGAAAACCCGGGGAAGGGCTCGGTGTGATTGGAGTCGGTTGGGTGGTTTCCAGTTTGGAGACGGTGGGTTTGAGAACAATCAGAGGCTTCTGGGGCGTTTGCGGGGCCTGATGGGACTTCTCTGTCACAACCACCTGGATTTCGGCACATATATTGTACGTTTCCACCGCGTCGCTGACCTTCTCCCCCTGGATTTGCTTAGGGCCCGCACATATCATGGTGCTCTCTTTATTCCCTTTGAAATTTTTAAGCCAAGAAAAAAGGGGGCAAATGCTCCGACTGCATTCCCACATGTTCCCCGACAAGGTGATGGATATTAAAGAGATCCAAGCATTGACAGTCTCCTGAGAGATGTTGGTGAGCTTGTTGGAATCCAGATTCAACTTCTGCAAGTTGGGCAGACATTTAAAAGTGCCTGGCTCGATCCCTTGGATATCGTTCCCCGATAAATCCAAGTTATGGAGGGAGCTCCAAGTCCACGTCAAGCCTTGGTTGATGGAGCGGATCCGATTCCACTGCAAATAGATGGAGCGAAGGTTGAAGAGCCGGGGAAAGTGAGCGAAGTTGATCTTCGAAAACTGGTTGTGCTCCAGATGGAGCTCCTTCAGCTTCAGGAGGCCGGCGAAAGCATTCCGGGACAGGCTCCGGAGGCGGTTGTAGCCCAGATCCAGAAAGTCCAGGTTCCGGCAGTCTTGGAAGACCCGGATGGGCACTGTCTTCAGAGAGTTGGACCTCAGGTGCAAGATGATCAGCTTCCGGAGGCCCTTGAATTGCTCCGACTGCAAGGTCTGCAGTTTATTGTAGGAGAGGTCCAGGTTCCGGAGGTTGGGAACCGGATGGAATGTCTTGTTGTGCAGGTGGGTGATCTTATTGGAACTCAGGATCAACTCCTTCAGCCTGCGGATCCCCTGAAAGGCGTCCTCGTCCACAGAGCTGATGTAATTATGGTCCAGATAGAGCCACACAAGCTGATTCAGCCCGGCAAACTGATTGGCTTTCAGTTTCTGGATGCTGTTGAAGCGCAACGATAAGCCCTGAGACCCACCAGAGATGTTCCTGGGGATGTCTGCGAAGGCGTGAGACTCACAGTACACGATTTTCCCATCGCACCTGCAGTTTCTGGGGCAAGGTCTCTGAGCACCCGTGAGCATCACGAGCAGGACTGTGGGTAACAGCACCAGGACCACGCTCATGCCTCTCAGCTGCTTAATTAAATGGAAACCTACAAGAGAGGGGGGGGGGGGAAACCAAAACAAAACAAGTGGGCTTTTGAGGCGAGGTAACTCTCTCCCTAGCAGCTTTCCATGGGGGAGATGGGGCTTTAGAGAGCTTGGGCAGGTGGGGAGTATAAAAGGCAGTTTACTGCTTTCCCTCCCCCCCCCTTTCTTTTCCTAAGGCATGATTTTCCTTATCACTGCATAGGAGCTCTTAAGGAAGTGTCTCTTTCTTGATGCTCAATTACTTTGGGGATGATTTATGGGTCTCTGGAGCTGGGCACGGGCTCCTCGAGTTCCAGCCGTCCCTATGTTCATCAGCTTGATACGTTGCAGGGATTTTCTTATCATCTGACACCATAGTTCTAACAAGTAACATATTTGTCAAGTCACTGTATTCAGTGCCGGCCACTGAAAGAAGTGCGGCTTCTGGGGGGTGGGGGTGGGGGGGTGCTACTTAATAAACCCATCGCTTCTAAACCCTTCTCGATTGGGGGAGGGGGGAGTGATTGTTTAACAGAACCGCAGAGGGAAGAGTTATAGGTTGTAAAGTTTCCCCTGCCGTATAATGCGTGCCCCTCGCCTAATAGGAAGCTGGGATGCCAGGATGCCAGGTCTGGGAGATGACACGGGGACGGATCCCGGCAGCCACTGGAGCGTGGCGTGAAGACTAATAACCCAGAGCACCAATTCCGGGCTCCTAATAAATGCCGACGTAATAAACAGACGAGAGAGAGAGAGAGAGAGAGAGCGAGCTGCGTTTGGGTCCCTGGTCCATGATCCCTGCGTGGCGTGCGGCGGATACTGCAAAGTTTCCCTCGCCAGGGGCCGGGGCAACGTTCCCCGCCGGACCGGAAAGGGTCGGTGGCTGGGAGAGTTAGGTTAAGGAAGCCACTCAGTCGCTCTTTCAGATTCAGGGACTGATTAAGGGAACAGATCCGACTACTTTCTCTCCTTCAAGTCCGCGTCCTCCCCGCCCCCTCCAACCCCCAGTAATGTCAGGACTGCTGGGCTCCCGCAAAGTTGCGCCGCTTCTAGCAATCGGCTTTCGTTTCCCTGTCGTTTGGATTTGCCAGCTCTTCTCTCCTCTCTCAATAATGGTTTTAGTATTTCTCGGGGGAGGGGGGAGAGACAAAATAAAGACTTCGCTCGCCTGCAGTTTTCCCTTTCGCATATTCCTAATTTGAAAACAAGAGCAATCGGCACGGAGCCTTCCTCTCAAAATCCTGTCTTCCAGGGGGAACGGCTTTTTTTTTTTTTTTTTCTCTTTTAATTTAGACCCTGATCTTGCGCTGTGCTCTCTCCTCGCCAGCCCCAGTCTCACTGAAATACGTTCCAGTTATTCCAGACAGGAGAAGGGAGTGGGGGTGCTAGAGAGAAAAAAAGGGGGGGAAGGCAGTCACACTTGAAAAAATAAGGCTGGCAAATGACTGCTTGAAATTTGGAAGCTGGGTTAGGGCTCTGGCTTCAAATACAGGAACAATGCTGGTGAAATCACCTCTAAAGTAACAATGACACCCCCAAACGCACACACAAACAACACAAGCTGCAAAGTGTTAAGTAGCCTCCTGCCAACCAAGGGGACTCAGAGCATGGGTAATATTATCCTGGAATCAGGAGGCAGCCCTGTGATTGTGTAGCCCACAGATCCCAATCTGGCTATGCAGGAGCAGCTAGAGATCATCTGAGGAGGCATCCCTTTTTAAGAGTCTGGTCAACTCCTTTCTGGGCATTTACAGAATCATTGTATATTGAGGGGGGGGGAGAAGGTTGCAGGGGGGAAAGGATGGAGGGGAATGATCTAAAAATATTCTAACAAGTCCAGTGAGTCACCTGGCCAAGTGATGCCCTACTGCTGGCTGCCACCCCCCCATCACCCCCCTACCCTTCTGTCAGCCTTAATGCCCTGCTGAGTCTATTCCTCCCCCCCAGAGTCAGAGCTCTGATGAGAAGGAAATAACAAAAGTTCACTTACCCATCCTTTGTCATCCAAAAGCAGCTCCCCCTCTCTTTCTTCCTTTCCTTCCTTCCTTCCTCCCTCAGGTCTCTTCTTGCTGGCTTCCTGGTCTTTAATCCACCACAGCCTTCATGCCATGGGTACAGCTGTCACTCACAACCATCATGATCGGGCATGTGTGCCAGGAACCCACACAAAGTTCCCCAGAGAGGACAAGGGGGGAAAAAAAGAAAGAAAGAAAAGAAAAGAAAAGAAAAAAAAAAAGAAGAAGAAATGGGGGTTGGGGAAGGGGGGAGGGAGGAAGCAGGTGGGGGAGGGAGGGGAGGAGGGACCAGGCTCTAGGCTCTAAGGGCCATTGTGTAATTGACCAGAGGGCCCCAGGCTGAAACTGACAATCCCTGTGAAAGGGCCCTAGCGCCTCGCAGGGAAGGCAACCAACTTCTCTGAAGAGCTTCCCCCCAGTACCTGGCATTCCTTATGGCGCTGCCTTTGGCCATGCCCGGCTCCTGCCAGGCATCCTCTGGGGCCCCCCCTCACTTCTGGGAGCAAGCAGGCCTCCCTCCCGGGGCTGGAGGGCAGAGCTCCCCAGCCCGGGGATTTCAGAAGCGAGGCTGGCTCTGTTTCTCCATTGAGCAGGGCAGGTCTAGAGCGCTTTGTAGCTAGGCTGAGAGGCAGCTCTTGTCTAATTCCGAAGGCTTTCCCTGAGACTGATGGTGCTCCGAGCTTGTTGGTGCTAATGCTTTCGTTTGTGATACACTGAGTGCCCTCCACTGGAGAAAACAGATCGCACATTAAAGGCATGAACAAGTGAGCCTGTCAAGGCTCTGCAGCCTTCCCTCTCTTGTTCAGACAGGAAAATTAAAGGCACAGAAACACAACTCCCCCCCCCATTACTAAATGTTTATGGAAAAGACCCCCTTCCACTGACTGCAAAACTAAGTAAAACACCTGTTCCCTCCATATTTAGCATCCAGCAGTCTTTATTTAAAGGAGGTCCTGACCAGAATATGTATTCCCTCTGCAAATTACAAATATTTTATTATCCTGATGCAACAGGGGAACTGGTGCATCTCCTAAGGCTCCCTTCCCCCTCATCCCTTCTCCTTGGTTTGCTTTGATTTTTAAAAGAAACGACTTAGAAATAGGGCTGAGCAAATTGGGCTGAGGATAATGCAGAGCAGGTACTTATAACTGGTAGTTAAAAACAAAGTAGTGAAGTCCATCATTAACAGGGTATTAAAGAAAAGGAGAGAGAGAGGAAAAAAAGGACAGGCCTTAGAATCAGAAAAAGGGAAGGCTCAGGTCCCACCTTTCCAAGTTTATTAGAAACAAATCTTCCTGAACTCAATAATCCAGCCCAACTTGGATAAGTGGTATTATGGTACATGGTATGTCAATTTCCAACTCCAGGCTTTTGCCCAAGCCATCCTCCCCCTCTCCCCCCATTAGGAGGCATTTCTCCTTTATTTCTTCCACTTGGCATTCCTTATTTCCTTCAAAAAGCAACTCAAGCTATCTTCTATATGAAACTTTCCCTGATCTTCCCACTTCTGGTTTTCCTGCCTTTCAAAGTTATCTTGTACTTACTATAAATCTAAATAGATATTTACATATAAATAATACATTTAATTATGCTTATATGATATATATCGTATTCCATATATAGCTATATATTATATTTACATCTAATACATACATATACACACATATTTATATGCATAATATGTGTATTGATGGATATAGATGTATAAATATCTATATATGCATTTTATGCATCTGAGGGCAGATAGTTGCCACAGTGGATAGAGTGCCAAGCCTGGAAGCAGGCAGTTCTGGGTTCAAAACTAGTTTCCAATGCTTAGCAACTGTGTGATTCTGGACAAGTCAGTATATCCTGTTTGCCCCAGTTTTCTCATCTGTAGAATGAGCTGGGAAAGGAAATGGCAAACAACTTCAGAATCTTTGCCAAAAAAAACCCAAATCAGGTCACAAAAGTCAGCCAAATCTGAACAATGACAACAATTATGAAAGAGAGATGGGGTTCATACTAGAAAACTCCCTCTTTTTTTAAAGTAAGGGAAACTACTAAATTTAATTAGAATATATAACAAATATGGCAATCAATCAGCAGAGCCTAGCATGCAGTAGGTAGGTAATAAATGTCAATTCCGAGACATTCACCTAAGTGTGACAGGAAATCTGCACAAATCGTTTGATGGAAATGGTTATGCTCTATGTGAAATCAGGAAATGAGAATTGAAATATCTAATATCTTAGTAGTAGAAGTCTTCACTCAAATCCATAAGAAATTGCTTCTGGGGCAGACAAGAACCTTTGCCTCAGGGTCCCAACTCTTTCCCCTACCCAACTGGTAAAAAAAAAAAAAAACAGTTAAATTTATTAAAAGATGAACATCTGAATTTTTAATCAACATTCTTGGTGTCCCAGGGATGCCAAAAAATGATCAAAATAGCTGTATTCATTCTAGGACACATTGGATATTATACAGAAATATTCACACTAGGATTTTCACACTTCTAGAGTTGTTTTAGTTCTTATATTCAAGTTCATAGAAAGTTCAAACTTTCCATGAACTTGAATGAGGCAAATTATATTTTTATTTTTTGTTAGCCAAAATTTAGTATTTCCTTCAGCTATTTAATAATTCTGAGAAGGGTTTCATTCATAAGTTTCCCCCAGAGTAGTGAACTAGTAAAAGTCTCTCTCCTTCCCTTCTTCTCTCACTCCCCTTTTCTCTCTCTCTCTCTGTCTCTGTCTCTCTCTCTCTCTCTGTCTCTCTGTCTCTCTCTCTCTCTCTCTCTCTCTCTCTCTCTCTCTCTCTCTCTCTCTCTCTCTCACACACACACACACACACACACACACACACACACACACGGAGAAAGAGAGTGAGATTGAGAGAGTGAAGTGAAAGAGAGTGAGAGTGTGAGAAAGAAAGAAAAGAGAAAGAAAAAGAAAAAAAGAAAAAGAAAAAGAGAGAGAGTTAAGAATCCCTTCTCTACAAGAAGCTAATTCTTCTTCAACTCTTATGTGGGTGCTAGCCAAAACACATGCAGGAATCATGATTTACCTCCTTTGCTATATGTGATTTCTAAGATTGGATGCTTTATGTAGTAGTAAAAAAACTTTAGGGGTAGAAATGTTTTGTAGCAATTATACTATCATAGTTAAGTTTCATTTGAAAAAAAAAAACTTTTTAAGTCTGTCTCAGTAAGAGACAATAGCTGAAGATCAATAGGGGAAGCATTATGGTGAGGGATAATGAGAATTAAAAATGATTCTTTAAATTCTCAGGGCCACTAAAACTTTGAAGGGAAATGTTGCTATGTTTCAAGAATCCTGACAAATTTTAGGAAAACAAATCCAATTGAGCAAGTTCATCCATGAACTCAGAGGTTGCCTGGAAATAGAGAAAACCAGTATATATCAGGCAAATGGTGACAGTGCTTTGGTGATGGTGATTTGATTACTATAGCTAGAATGGATTGGGAGGAAGGATTCATTCACAGGTGTATGTCGTGAAGATGAAGAATAAGGTTCAAGCTAAATCTGCTGCATACTCCCTAATGAAAGTCTGCAGGGGTCCTCTAACTTTTTAAATAGGGGGCCAATTCACTGTCCCTCAGACTGTTGGAGGGCCGGAGTATAGGAAAAACAAAAACTTTGTTTTGTGGGCCTTTAAATAAAGAAACTTCATAGCCCTGGGTGAGGGGGATAAAGGTCCTCAGCTGCTGCATCTGACCCGTGGGCCGTAGTTTGAGGACCTCTATTGCTAGCCTAGAGTATCAGGGCCAGAACTTGGAATACCATGTCAAAGTACATATACAATACAGATAAGAGGTAAGCACTTAAAAAATTGAATATTCATTTACTGAGCACCTACTATGTTTATGTAAAAAGCACTTTACAAATATGATCTCATTTGATCCTTATAATAAGCTTGGGAAGCGGATAATATTATTATTTCCATTTTATAGTTGATGAAACTGAGGCAAAGAAAACTTAAATGACACTCGCTGTCATTTAGTGTCAGAAGCTGGTTTTCCATTTGTCTTTCAGAAAAAAATGCCCATTGCTTTATCCATTGTACTACTGCTTAATAAATGATTCTTATTAACTTACTGAGACCTAACTTGTGAATGTTCCCCCCATCAGAATTGCTGTGTATGTGTGTATATAATTTGTGTGTTTTGTACACGTTGATTAGTGCATATATTTTGCTTCTAAGAAAGAGATAGTCCCTTCTGTTTAAGGACAATATCATTCCTATCTTTGCGTGCTTTGTGTCCAGCACAGTATGTGGCATATAGTAGGTGCTTAATAAGTGTTTATTGATTGCTTAATCAAATGAAATAAGAAAGATGGAAAATAGCAAATCACATTGTCCCTCAGTGTCTGGACTATTAGTTTCTGCTGAGCTGTTCCTGTATATCCATCAGGGAAGGATTTTCACAATTAAAATCTTCTACATAAATGAAATTACAGATCTATAGATAGAAAAGAACAAGAAAAATTAAAAAATGATATTCACCTTTAAATATGTGAGCAACATTTTTTTTTAAATTGATGTAAAGATCATCTCTTTTATAAAAGGAAAAAAACCCAAACAAGTGGCAGAAGTCATCCTCATTATTATCAGGGATGTTCATAGAGGCTGCAGACTATTTTGCATGTAGAACTGTATTGACAATTCATGCCCTTACAAGGGGGAAAAATGGGTGAGATTAGTGATTAGCAAGAGAATCCAAGTGTAAAGTTTGCAATTCAGTTTATATAACACTTCATTGGAGGTTCCTCATAGTCTTTTCAGGGAGGTCCTGGGGGTCTTGTTTTCTCTAAGGACAAGAAAAATGTGTGTGGTTATGTGGTAGGTGGCAGCAAGCTGCAATTTAAAATGGGAAGCAAAATTCTGAAGTGTGAGGAAAGGATATCATCGGGAAGAAAGGGAAGTGGTCACTTGGTAAGAGAGAGATATAACAGATGAACAGGTATAGACCTCCATTGGCATCTTCTCTTAACATAGAGGGTGGCGATTAGGTGATACATTGAATTAAGCACTGGAGAATCAAGAAGATCTGAATTCAAATCCAACCTCAGACACTGGCTGTGTGAAGTTGGGCAAGTCATATAAATTTCATTTGACTCAGTTTCCTCATTTGTAAATGGGAATAATACCAGGAGGCCTTTTATGTTTCTTAGGCTTGCTGTGAGGATAGAATGAATTATTTGTTAAGGGCTCTATTATGATGACCACGTATTTAAAACCAGCCAGGAGTCAGGAATTCAGGTGAAGGGGAAAATCTTCAATCTTTATTCTTTTTGAGATGAAGAAGGATTAGCGATAGCAATATGGGCAGCTGTGACAAGAAGCCAGCCAGCAGTCTCTCTTTTCACTTCCCTTTCCACTCCCCTGCCACCACCCACCAAAAATGTCATTTCCTATACAGCACATCAGGATTTGCACAAAGAGTGGGCGGGGCCATTCTTTCTCCAAGCATATATATATTAATAGAGTATAATCCAATTACTATTTAGCCTCACGTGCTTGGGAATTCAGTGCATCAACTCAAGCCTCAGCCCATTACACTCTACAAACCTAAAGCATTATAGAAATATAAGATCATGATGATGGTAAAAGGGAAAAAGCTTCCAGCATGTCAATTAATGGTTGGTGATCTAAATCTTTGTAGGAAACTCTCAAATCAATGAAATCATTGGCCCTGGTTTTTCATGTGTGGATATGTCCTTTCAATCCAATGCCTGATACATAATAGGCACACAACAAATGCTTGTTGTTTAATTTTTTAATCCTTGGAATATCAATATTTTATGAAGGAAGAAACTGAGACTTAGAACGGTCAAATGGCTCACCTGTGGTCGTAAAACTAGCGACATAGGTAGAATTAGAGTATGGTGTCCTCTTAACTCTAGGTCCAACACCCTATGTTCCATTTAATTCAGTTCAGTCCACTTCGATCCAACTCAACCCAATTACACAAACATTTATTAAACACCCACTGTGTAAGAAAGCAGGTAAGGTATCGACTGAGTGCAATGCCAGGTAACCCAATAACTTAATCACAGCTGGAAATATTTCCAGGCTCTTTCCCTAACTTCTTCCAAATTGAGTAAATAAATTGGTTCCAGGTTGATAAATTTCAGCCTCACTAAAGGTTTGAGCACTCTGTTGTGATTCCTGGGCATACACTAGTAACCTGGAAAATTCCCTGAAAGGAGAGAGAAACATGAATTGTTTCAGAGAAAGTAAAAAGCTAGGGCACATTTGGCAGCTGAACTTAGACTGAACTTCAGAAAACTTCAAGTAAACCCCCCCATCAAGAAAAACTTTTTTTTGGCTCCCTTCATTTATTCATTTCATATTCATCTGTCAAACCATAGCTTTTCCACAACCCAGAAGCATGAACCAGTAAGATGCTGCAAATGAGAGATTGCTGGGTAAGATTCCTAACCTAATTTTACAAATGCAAGAAGTTTAAATGAGATTTAGATAAGCATCTGCTCTTTGTGCAGATTATTGCAAATAAAATGTTTGAAAAAAAACAGTACTTGGTTATGGATTGCCTATGTAAATATTAATAGCCAAGAAGACTTTTGTTAAGAATAATAATTAACATACAAGTTGACCTTAAATATACACACTGACTTCTTATCTGCAGAAATGGGAATTTCCTTATCTTTCTCCCAAGACACACACACACACACACACACATATTCACACACACTGTTCCTCCCTTCTTCCTGATACCATACACACACTACTTCCTTATCTGGAATTTGAGATCTAATATTCTATCATGAAAACTTCATCCATTTTCATTGAGGAGGAAAAATACTGGGGAAGAAGGAGACAGGTAAGTAGGGTAATACTCTGAACTATTAACAGTCAATAGTATCTTAAGGTGAATCACAGTCTTCAAAAATCTGATACTTTCTGTAAAAAGGTGTGAAGGGCTTTAGGCACATAATGGCAAGTAGAAGTTGATTGTTTTGGCAGCTATTTTTGGGGTGTTCTTTGGGGTGTGCTATTAAATGTTTAACAACCAGGCTTCCTAGAAAACAAATCATATCCTCACATTTTAGCATTTAATTAGAATTATTGGCACTTTCTTAAGTTCTGGCAATGAGCAAAAAATAAATCCCCTGATTTGCAGGGAATTTCTGAGGTGTAAATGTTCACCTTAAACATTTAACAAATCAGTTTATCATACCTGGTTAGAATTAGTTAGCATTCACTCTCCTGTTACTATTCCCCAAAGAGAATTCATTAGATGGGATTTTTCAAAGTTTCAGTGTAGTTTTAAGATGTTAAAATTTAAAGCTGCACTCAGATTTTGGATACCCTGAATTTGCCACAAAAGCACGAATCCTCCTAATTTTCCAATTTTTATCACAAGTATAACTTCTACTCTGTCCTTTCCTCATCATCAATCCCATAACAATCAGGAACACAGTCATTTTATTCTTATGGCTAAAACATCTCTCACCTCTATTGCTTTTCTTCAATCAGGCTCCAATTACCTGCCTTGGGGTCAGAAGATCATAGACATAGAGATGGAATCAATTTCTACAGTGAATTAGTCCATCCAAAGATAACCTGTATTCCAGGAAATGGTAAGAGATTTATTCAGAATCTCCTAAGTACCTTTGTTAGTCAATAAACATTTATTGAACAGCTACTGTTTACTCAGGCATTGCTAGAATCAAGATTCAAATCCAGTACTTGTTTCAGATCCAGCAATCTTTTTCAATGCAATAATGCCAGCCTGAGTCATTTCTTTTCCTGAACAATTGCAATGACTCCTAATTATTTCCTTTTTTTTTTCCAATGCCATCTCTTCCCAACTTCAACACAACTATAAAATAATCTTTCAAAATCAGAGATCATCAGCCCATTCAACTGCTGGATGAAATACATTGGCTTCAGACTGTCTCTTGAATCAAATACAAATCCCTTTGTTTGGGTTGTAAAGTCTTTCATAAGTTGTTTCTTAAAACGTTGGCTCTGGAGTCAAAGATCTTCAATCAAATCTGGCCATTGGTACTTTTTACCTTAAGTTACTTTCAGCAAACCAATTAACCATCCTGGGACTCACTTTCTGTCTATGTAAAATATAAGGGTTGGGGCTAAACAAATTCTCATTCATGCTCATTTGACCCTTTCCAAGTAATTTTAAATTGTATTTCATTCTAGCAGAATAAGATTATTACTTTTGTGCACAGATATGTTTCAATGTCTTTTCCCAAGCAATCCCTAAAATCTGAAATCATGTTCATCCCCTCTCTCAGTATCCCTACTTTCCTTAAAGGCTTAGCTCAAGGAGCATCTCTTGCAGAGTTTTCCAAACCCTTCCCACCAAGGTTCCAATGATAGCAGGAAAGTCAGTGATTCAAAAACCTTATTTCTCTAATTGAATGTTCAGGTCTTTTAAAGTACCACAAATTTAGATCTGGAAAAAATCTTTTGGAAAGAAAACCCTGATTTTACAAATGAGAAAACTGAGTTTGACTGAGTTTGAGATGGTTAACAATTTTATCTGGGACACACACACACACACACACACACACACACACACACACACACACATATATATATATATATATATATACATATTTAGGGAGTGAGGCAAGGTTGCATCTGATAAATTCCTGTCTTCAAGAACCTTGCATTTTACTTGTAGTCCCTTATATCTTTGTAAATGGCACAGTGGATAGAATGATGGGTCTAGAGTCAGGAAAGCTCATCTTCCTCAGTTCAAATCAGATTTCCAACACTTATTATTTGTGTGATCCTGAGAAAGTCACTAAACCCTGTTTTCCTCAGTTTCCTCCTCTGTAAAATGATCTGGAGAACTGAATGGCAAACCACTTTGATATCTTTGCCAAGAAAACTCCAAATTTGAAGAGAGAATGGGCATGGGAAATTAGACATGACTGGAAAACAACTACAGCACATTTCTGCATATGTTATAGTCCCCAAGAAAAATAGAAGGTCCTTGAGGATGAAGTCTGTTTAATTTTTGTCCTTGTAACCTTAGCACCTCCCACAGTGCCTGAAAAAATAGTCAACACTTAATTAATGCTTTTTGAATCTAATTAAATGGAACTGATAACATACTTGAGGCTCAGATAGGAGACCATTTCTCAAGGTCATACAAGAAGCATTTCAGAAAATTAGGATTCAAAATGCTTCTGGAGTTAGGGCTTTTTCTTAGGATTGTAGGATCATAGATATCAAGCTAGAAGAAATCGCATTTATTTCCCCTCATTTAAAGAGATGGCTGGTTGATTGGTGGTTGTCCTTTTACTCAAAGAGGACCAAAATGGCGTCACTATGTTAGAGTCGAGTTATGGGGTGTCTGACTGTGGTTGATCAGACCGATACAACCCTGGGATGCTCTGCCATAGGTCAGACACAAAAAAGTCCATATGAAAATTTGGGGTAGCTTCTCTAGTTTTGTACATCTCATGTTTCTTTGAGGATAATTCAATTGTGCTTCGCCCATAGAACACAGCATCTTCTCTGATGAGGGTATGTCATGTGGGTGATTCTGTATTAGTGTCTCCTATGCCATACAATCAATTTGAAGGTTCTTAAGAGAGATCTTGTGAGTGTCCTTGCATTACTTTTTTGATCACTTTGTGAGTGCATTTTTTGTGTATATATATATGAAGCATATATTTGGCATTTAAACAATGTGGTCAAAAAAGAAGGTTAAAGAGAAGAGAAAACAGACTGAGAATGGTTCAGTGACTTGACCAGAATCACACAGCTATTAAATATCTGAGAAGGATTTCAACTCATTTCTCCCTGAACAAAAATTGCAGCATTCTTTCCATTATGCTATGATAAAATAAAATGGAGCATAGAGAATAGGACTACCAGATCCTATTCTGGTACATACAGAAAGAGGATGGACACAAGGAAAGGATGGAACACTTATAACACGGGGAGACTGGGTGAACAAAGACCACTCTTGTACACTTTTAATTTTGTCTCATCCTAGCGCTCAATTTTCATGGTATAAAAAAGAATTCTATTTTAATAGATGTGGGAAATATATACATTTGCATGTATGTCCATATGTTGTATGTGTATGCATGCATGTTTGTATCATCTATAATTTGAGACCAAAGGTATACTTGAAAATCACCTGGTTGCCAATCTATTGATGGCCCCTGTGACTTGCTAGATTTCAGGTTCAAGGCCTGGAGACTATTGGACACCACTTGAAATCTTAGCCTTTCTGTGCTGACAATCTTTGTTTTCCTTATCCTCTTAAGAATCACTTTGCTTTTTGTTCTAGTCTGCTATGAACCTCTCCAGCACAGCACCATTCAACCATCCCTTTCCAATTTTCCACATTTAGTATCATCATTATAACTCTGGAACTTCTGAAACTCTGTGTCTAAGCTTTCTGAAACCCCGCATCCTAAAATCTCCTCAAATCCCATCCTTCCACCATCTGTAAAGTTTTTAAATAAATAAAAAAGTCAGTCAATAGACCTGTGCCATTTGTGGACCTGTCGTGCTTGCAACAGAGAGCTCATTCAATCAGATAATTCTAATTATCCTTTAACATGAATATAATGTCCAAGTCATCTATCTAAAAATGCTTTCCCTTCTCTTTTCTATTTTTGTACAGCTTCTCACAGGAGGCACTTCTTCCAACCAATATGAGCTTACTTATATTATGTATGTGTGTGTGACATTTCATTTTTTTCTTCCCTCCTTGGCTATAGCTCAGTTGATATAGTCATGGAAAATAATGGGTGAATAACAGAAGTAATGAGGTGTTAATGGCTAACAAAATACAGAGGTGGATCTTTTCTCTATTATCTTGATGTAGTGGGAAACTATATCTCAGATTGAATTAGAAGGAAGCTTGGTATTGGCTGGAAAATAATTGATCATGACCCTTAGGGACTTTAGAAAGGTGAATTTGTCTTTACTCAGAGAAGTCACCACAGTTGAAGCATTTCACTTGCAGGAGTGGGAGCTCTCACTCTCCAAAAGAAAGGATTAAGGCAGAGGACTTTATCATTCTGCTCCACACTTGATCAATCCCAAGGTTTTGCATTGACATCCCTTGCCCAGTAGGAGATGATGAATCCAGCAGGAAGCAAATAAATATACTTTCTAGGGAGACACAGAGGCAAAGAGGCCTTGAATGTTCATGACAGGAAGCCATTTCAAGAAGTATGAGTGCATGATCCTGGCAACAAAGAAGAAAGCCCCAAAAGGGGATCATTCTGGGAAAGTAATAAAAACAGAGGAAGGACATTGAGCCCCTCTATCACCAGAGGGACAATTAAGTGGCACAGTGGAGAGAGCACCCAGCCTGCAGTCAGGAAAACCCCTCTTTCTGAGTTCATATCTGGTCCAAGACGCTTACTGTGTGTCCCTGAGCAATCCACTTAACTCTGCCTCAGTTTCTTCATCTGTAAAATGAGTTGGAGAGGGAAATGGCAAACCACTTCAGCACTTTGCCAAGGAAATTCCAAATAGAATCATAAAGAGTTGGACATGACTACAATGCCTACTTTGTGCCAGATACTGTGCTAAGTTCTTTGTGAATGTTATTTCATTGGATCTTCACAATTATCCTGAGCAGTAGGTACTAATTTCTCTCCTTTGACAGTTGAGGAAAGTGAAACAAAGAGAACTTAAGTGCCTTGTGCAGGGTCATAGAGCTAATTAGTATCTGAGATCAGATTTGAACTCAAGCTTTGCTCACTCTAAGCCTACCATTTTATCTACTTGCTGCCTCTAGATAGTGACTTGGATGGCTTTGCCATGGATGCTCTCAACACATGATCCTCCTTTTTGTTACACTCTATGGGTATCTTCACTTTATCCACAGGCCCTCTGTTCATTTGTGGGAGATCGGGTGCTAAAGTTATTAGTTGGGTGCTTTATTGCTGCTGTAATTTTGCTGTTTTAGTTAATAGGTTTTCTTGGAGTCACCAATTTCTGCTGGTTATTTACCATAAACTCATAGTTGAAAACTTCAAAACTTCAGGGTGAGAGCCTGCAGGATGATCCTATAAACTTAGGGAGCCACTAACCTCTATGGAAACTAGCCCAGAAGTGAGAATGTTAGTTAGTAGTAGTGACTCTATTCTCAATTATCTTTTAAGAAAAAAACTCTGTCTCTCTGTCTCTCTCTGTGTGTGTATGTGTCTGTCTCTGTCTCTGTCTCTGTCTGTCTCTGTCTCTCTGTCTCTGTCTCTCTCTCTCTCTCTCTCTCTCTCTCTCTCCTCCCCACTCTCTCTCAACACATGCACACACACTTTAATTCCTCTCTATCTTTGGAACTTTATTTGGCATTAAAATGGCCCTCACTAGACCTGTTTCCTTATTAAATGAACTCACTGCTAAGGAAACTCACTTTACCAATGTAACTTGGCATTCTCTGCAATTTATAAGCTTAAAATAGGGCCTGAGGCACTTAAAGGTTAAGTAAAGTGTATAGGGTCACTTAACCTACATGTGTCAGAAGTAGGTCTTAGACATGGGTCATCCCGGCTCTAAGATCAGTCTTTTATCCATTTTGCTGACTCCTCAATTCCATATTCTGCCAAACTGGACTCTCAGTGGCTGCTCCCCAGACATGAGAGTACATCTCTGCCCTCCATGCCTTTGCACAGCTCACCCCCCATGCTTGTGATGCTGTCTTTTCACACCATACCTATTAGAATCCCTGGAGACTCAGTTTGTATGTCACCTCAATTTTCTTCCCTTTCCTCCCTCTGCCCACATAGGGAATTATACCCTTATCTTCACATGTGCTTAAGAGCATTTTTTTTTCTCTTTTGTACCTCTGAACCCCCCAATATATCTCGGGGCTCACTGACTAGATTTCTTTCTTAAGGACTGGTTTATTAACCAAAATCAACCTGATTCTTATTGGTCACCAATAAGTCCTAGGCCAAGCCCCATTGGATCATTGTTTAAGTCCTGATTGACCCAGATTGAATATAAATCACAGTCATTTCTGCTTTGGTTAGAAATCCCCTCTCAAACTTATTTATTTATTAAGATTTTATTTTTGGACTAGGTGAAAGAGGAGATTTTTTTTTTTTTTGCCTCAATTGCTACCTAACCTTAGTCACTGAATGGGTAAGGCCTCAGTCAAACCCTGTAGAAGACTTTAGCTCAAAAAGCCCAAGGTCTCCCATTTCATCCAGGGCTATCTCCATATCTGGCCACTGGACCCTGATGGCTCTGGAGAGCAAAGTGAGGCAGGTGACTTTGCCCAGCCCTCCCTCTCTCCAATCCAATTGACTTGTATGTCATAGCACCTCCTTCTTGATGTTATGGTCTTCTTGGAGAACGAAGGATACACAAGTACAATAACACTTTAACCAATCGATAAACATGAATGAAGTACACTGGGGACATACAGAATACACAGAGATGACTCCTGCCCTCAAGAAGCTCACTATAATATTGCTGATCCTCCCAGTTCTCATTTTAATTTTTGTCTTTTTGTTTTGTTATACGGATGTGTATTTTCTCTCGTAGAATTACTTTTGATTTATGTAACCCAGGAATATTCAGGTATGCCCTTGGTTCCCTGAGGACCCTTTGGAGAGGCCTAATGTAGAGGCTTTAATGTCCCTGCCCGCCATGTTAGCAGTGTTTAGCATCATTTGATTGGCTTCTTCGTGTTCTGAAGGATAAAAAGACTATTTGTGCCGGGCTGGGCCCGAGCCTTCCATGCTCTTATTGGTCTGATTGGCCAGACACACTTTGACTTGATTGTAACAAAATGATGTCATTTTGGTCCTCTCCAAGAAGAAAGGACAACAGCCATCTGGTACTGTTCAATCAATTCAGTTGTGTCTGATTCTGTCATCCTTGGTGGGGTTTTCTTGGCAGAGATATTGGAGCGTTTTGCTATTCCCTCTTTTGCTCATTTTACAGATGCGGAATCTGAGGCAAACAGGGTTAAGTGATTTACTCAAGGCCACTCAACTAGTAAATATCTAAGACCACATTTAAACTCATGAAGATCTCACGGCAGGGCTGTCATTCTATGTACCACACCATTTTGCTGCCTTTGCTTAGCTACCTTTATACTTAAACTTGGCAAAACATAGCTAGTAGTTCTCTTTTCCCATCATTCTCAGCTTACTGTCCTGAGGGTAAAGATCCCACTTCACTTCCAATGAAAAGACAAGAACTGAATCTGAAAGAGGGGAAAGACTCCTTCCTCTGATCTCTTGTTTTTTACTCTGCTCTGAGCAGTGGGTCTGGGGATGTCTGTCTCTGTTCTCTGTTATTTGTGCTTCTCGGTTTTAGGTACTGGAAAAGATCCCACGGGACCAGAAGTTAGAATGGGGGATTTGAGCCCTGGCAATGACCTTGGAACCAAGCTAGAAGGTAGAATGGTATAGCCAGCTTGCCTGGCAGAGAAATTCTAAGAATTCAAGGTACCTGGTACTTGAATCCTTGGGGAATTGGAGACTTAGAATTGAGACTATGCTCCAAGAAAACCAAGTTAAGCCCTCATCTTCCCCAGAAACTGAGATAAGGGGAAGAGGATTCTGCCTCCCACCATGCCAAAGGAGTAATTGGTATATTTGTGATTATATCTTCTGAAGTGACTATTTTTGTGTGAAAACACATCCCAGATCTAGATACCCTGAGGAGCTTCTAGAATGCATTTGATTACATTGACAAAGTTATACCAATAGATAATAGAATCTTATAACCATATATTTAGGGCTGGGAAGGATTTCAAAGGAAATTTGATCCAACCCCTCATTTTATACACTAGGAAACTAAAGGCACTAAGCTTAAGTGTTTTGTCCAAGACCATACAATTGGCGAGCAATCAAAGCTGAAATTGGAACCCATTTTTTAAATTTTTTATTTTAGAGGAAGGGTTTTTCCAGGACATATACCCCATGGTGTATTCTCTCAGAAAAACTAGATTCTGGAAGGAAAGGACTGTGGTTTCTGTCTTTAAATTCTCAGTACTTTTATAGCCATGCATTTAATAAACATTTAATAAATATTTAAAGTGAATTAAAACATTTTTTGTTATAGCCAAACTGATCTTCAACTTGACATATTTTGTCCTACCTGCTTTGTTGTTAGGCAGAGGCTATTCCCAATTTTGAAATGTGTTTGCTGCCCATTTAGACTCCTTGAAATCTTTCAGATTCTTCAACACTCAACTCTTTAACCAACTCTACTATGAAGATTTTCATGATCTCCAAAATTAAAATGTTTTTTCTCTCCCAATCTTCTTCCTAAATAATTTAAAATTAAATTTTAAATTGCACTAAATATAATTGCAACAGCAAATTTTAAAATTCCTTTTAACTGTACCAGAAATAATCCTTAGATTTGTTCTGTAATCTTGTCACTCTGACTTAACTCAAAGACAGAATTGCAAAGGAAGTAAAGGAAGGCAGAATGATGAAAATTTACTTAAATTTTGGTTAATTCATTCAATCCCATTAATCTTCATGGGATTAACACTACTTTAGATAGACAGCTAAATAGTGTTTTCAAGCAAGCTAGCTTTTCTCCTTGTCCCTGACTACTTTCAGCTGTGATATATGTGAAATATTTTCTATTTCTATCAAGATGCTACCAGCCTTCCAGTCACCGAGAAATTGCTACAATGATTTTTCCCATCAAGGTCTCTTTGATGGTGACATAATCACTGCATGAGTTGCTCCCTCACTGCAAGGATACAGCTTGCATTGGATCTCCTAAATCCTTCATGGAGCCTGTTCTGACCTCTCACCTGACTTTTCTTCCAGTCAACTCTGATGTGACTTCTGTCCTTTTAAGTTCTTTTGACTCTATCAAAGAAAAGGAAACATAAAAAGTCATCCCATAAAAACATGGGTTTTCTTAGCAGGCCAGGAGGTCATTAGAAGCATGGCCATTCATGTATGAGAAAGAAATTGGGGCCCATTTTCTAAATGTGGGGCCTATTGTTCTGATATTCCATCTCTAGTAGTCTTTATGTGTATCTTGCCTCTGGACCTCAGCTGGCCCTGGAGAGGAAATTGAGGCAGGTCCTCTTGCACAGCCCTCCCTCACTTAAACCAAATCCACTTGCATGTAACCACCTCCCTGATGTCATGTTCCTCTTCAAGAACAAAGGACAAACAAGGACATATGGACCAGAGGTTGAACACTTTCTTAAGCAAGTTAAGTTCTGGCTCATCAGCCAATCAAAAAGCTTATTCTCCAACAGAAAGAAAGTTAATAGCCATAGATTTTTCCAGCATACTCTAATATGAAGAACCCTGATTTAAGAATTATGGGAAGTAACCTTACTTAGAACATGGGGATTACCTTAGATGGAGCATACTTAACATGTGCTAAAAAACTAAGCTTTCATTGGCCAGTCCCATTCATGATATGATCAATCTATCCAGCTTGATCTGTCTGTTTCTTTGTCATGCAAATATGTATATGTACATATACACACATACATATATTCTACTTATAATCATCTATAATCCTTCTTTGTAAGATGTATACATGAGTTTCAATGATTATCTAAGATTGCTCACAGTAGCCTTCTCTCCCTGTTTGGCAAGTAACTCAGCTATTTTATGACTAAAGTGTTTCTGTTCTCTTTCCATCTCCTTGTTGTGGCAATTAATTTACAGTTGTTTAACTTCCAGATGGAATTATTATAGTATAAATGTCATTTCTGTTGTCCTTTTCTTATTTTTTTTCAATAGCTTATTTAAATAATTTAGGGTTAAACATTCCTAATTGCATATCATTTTTCCTATTGCTATTCTTTCTCATGTATCATAAATTCTGATCAGAACTCAGATGAATTGATGGTCTGATTGTGCAGAGTTTCTTCTCATCAAAATGAGAGAATCAGTAGGAAAAAAAAAAAAAAAACAACCTAAAGAAAAGTTGACAAAATCTCTAACTGAAGAAAGTCATTCCAAAGGATAAAGGAGTAAAGAAGAAACAGAAAATACCAATAGAAAAAAAGAAATAATTTGCTTTAAATAAATAAATAGTCCCAGCAAACTCTCCTTTCTCAATGATAGTCGAACCATTGTTTTTAGATTCAGAGATCTCCATCTCTGAGGTATTTACATCCAAAAATAAATGTGAGTAAAAATAACAAAGACATACACAAATACATATATGCACACATACAAATGTACATATACAAAATATTTGTACCAATATATATAAATATCTGTACAATATATTTGCATTTATGTATATGTATGTGTGTGTGTGTGTGCACTTTTATATATACATATGTACCTATGTATATACATTTAATTTTTACAAAAAGATGTTTCCCAGCCATATGTCAAAAACATTTAAGAGTTTTTGGAAGAAATAACAACAGGTATACCTATATTCAATGAGTCTTTAATAACAAACTTGGGATAGGACATAAAATCAGGTAGATGACTGCTTACTAAAAGCCTTAGCTACTGTGACATTAGGGCAGGTAGATGGTACAGTGGATAAAGAGTGACTTCTGAAATCAGAAAGACCTGAATATAAATCCAGTTTCAAAAAGTAACTATGTAACCCTTGACAACTTACTTACCCAGAGTAATTCAGCTACTAAGTGTCTCAGGACAAATTTGAACTTGTCTTCTGACTCCACTGAGTCACCTGGCTGCCCACATAACGAGCTACATTGTGATTTTTCTCATAATGAATCAAAAGACCTAATATGAAGTATTTTTTTTTAAACTGGGAGGCATAATCTGTATGTCCACCATTGTCAACATCTCTCTTCAAGTATAAAAGAATGCCTTTGAGGGTAAAGGTTTTTGCATTTTCATCCTTGGAATGCTTGACACACTATAGAGAATTTGATTTTGCTTCTACAAAAGCTTTCTTACTACAATTGTGTGACACTTAGAATAAGAATTACTGTGTTCCTGTTAACGATGAAGAAAATAAGATTCAGTGATTTATAATGATGAAGCTAAAGTCCCATAGAGGGTCAATAGTAGGTCTCAGAATAGAAACTTTGTCTTCTGACTCCACGTTCAGGGCTGTTAATTATTCTAATGTATGGAATAAATACAAAGAACTTAGCAGAAACCCCTCTGCACAACTTGAGATGTATTTTCAAAAGGAAGGTATTTGAATTCAAAGATCATCATAACCCAACTTTTTAAGTTGATGGACATTGTAGGAAATAGGAGTAGAGGTCTTTAAGTGGGAAGATGTTCTACTGAGAGAAGTCTGAGGAAAGAAATGAACACGGTGCAGATTGGGAGAAGAAACTGATTATAGAGATGTGAAAGGAACACCTTTATGGAACACAATTTTAGTGTGCCCAAAGTTTTCAGAGCAGAGACAAGGCCTCTTCACTCATCATCATATACATGTATATAAATATCTGTGTGCTCTTTACCTATATATCTGTACATGTGTGTATATAAAATAGAGGTAAGAAATTAAGGAGATAATGGCCTTTTCACCTAGTAAATATACAGACACATAAACATATCATTTATGATATTACCTGGTAAATATATGTTATGGACCAGAGCTCTGAACTTGAAACAAAGATTCTTACAAGGCACTAAGTGGAATTGATGAGACAATGGTTATCTAGTTTAGCATGGTGCTTAATAGTTCTCTAGTTCAGTATCATTGAATTCATCTTACAACAAATAATGGTTTCCTAGTGATATAATGATTGGTTTATACTCTGTGTAGAGCACAGAAGATAGGAGACTCAGTCAGGTTCATTCAGAGAGCTAGAAAAGACAAGCAGACTGGAGGCTGAAGCACAAGCCCTTGGACTCAGATTCATTTCCACCTTCAGTCAGGCTTCTGGTGGCAGCCTCTCCTCCTGCATTTCGCCACTGAGACCAAGGCCTGTCTGAAAGGCTCTCCAGAAAGTTGACTGGGCCCCAGGAAAGTAGACAGGACTTTGAAAGAGTCAATAAAGGATTTGGATTTTAATCCCTGACTACTCTCCTGGAGATTACGCAACTGAAATGAAGGCTGCTTCCAGACACTTCTACGAAAACTGAACCAGAGAACATTACAGATTTATACACAAAAATATGAATATGAGTATATGATATGATCTAATAAATCTATACACAAATACATGAATACATCAATGCATCATGTTCAGATATTAATATTAAATAAGCACAAACACATAAATATATAATATGTATATATGACAAATTTGTGTGTTTGTTGTGATACGGGAACCAGCTGCTAGTGTGATGTTTAATTTTGAAAAAAAAATGAAACCACATTTGTGTTTATATATTAGGTAAAAAGGCCATTCTCTGATTCATTTTTTAACCAGCCTTCATCCCTTGATTGCACTTTGCTTCAGCCAAACTGGTACCTGGTAAAGACTTTAGCTTAAAAGACCAAGATCTCCCTCTGCATCCAGGGTCATCTCCAATTCTTCTATATTTTAGCACTGGACATAGATGGCTCTGGAGGGAAAGTGAGGCAGGTGACCTTGCACAGCTCTCCTTCATTAAAACCAATTCACTTGCATGGCATAGCATCATTCCCCAGATATCATGATTATCTTTGACAATGAAAGACTAAAACAAAGACAAGAAACCACACAAGATGCTAGAATTATATTGAATTATAATATTTTCAAATTTGCCATATGCTTTAGGCAACCATTACAGGCAACAATCCTGTAATTTTGATAATATAGGTATTGGATGGGATAGACTGAGCAAAGTCCTCACATGAGAATGTGGCCTTGAGCTATGCCCTTGTGACTTGAGACTTTGCAGTAAGTTGAGCTATAGATAAAAGGTGAAGGTGTTCAGTTATCTTAGATAAACATTTTGCTCCCATCCCTCCTACCCACACATCTCTTAATCAGCTTTTAAGCATTTAATGAATTATTTACTAGTATTTATTTACTAGTAGTATTTACTAGTATTCTTTTGTTTCTTGGACAGATTTCTGCTTTTAGGGTATAAGCCTGGGCTCCGTCAGACAGTGGGAGAAAACATCAGAAGTGGCATCAGGGGCTTCTAGTTAGGGTCTATATAATCTTGTGTTTTGCAGTTTGCACTTTGCACTTCTTTACTGACAACATGTGTCTGTTGGGAGTTGCCTTTCTCTGGAGATTGCAATAAAACCCATTTTTGCTTTTTACCTTGAGTCTCTAATTTTAATTTGAGTTGTCCCACACAGTTTTGGGGGCTCATCCTGGGATATTTCCTTTTCATGCTGGGTTTCTCTCATACTGAATCCTTGGGTAGGTGCTCTCCAGAGAGTTCTCAAGTTGTCCTTGGATGAAGCCTGGGAACTCCTGCTCCAATTGGGTAAATTCCTAGAGAGACCCTTGGGAAAAGCAAAAAATCAAAATGGGCTAGCAAAAATAGTGGATTAATTCTGCGGAGATAAGCCTACTGAGAAAAGTTTGAAATTCATCAAATAAATTTTGCATAACCCAAGTGGGCAAGAAATAATTAGGGGAGGGGAAAAGCCTAAGCAGTTAGAGCATGTGAGAAGACATTCCCTTTGCCAAGAACTGGTGAGTCTCCTGCATGTCTGGGTTTGGAATTGGAAGACTTTAAGTAGTTAGCTGCAGCAAGGATTCTCCCATTTTCCTTTCCTTGCAGATGAGTCCTCCATCAAAGAGGACAAGATATAAACTTTGAAATTTTGGAAAAGGAACAATCTAAAGTAGCTGACTCTAAAAACCTATTCTAATGTCCCAGGAAGATAACCCTTTAGGAAGAACTGGGATGAAGTACCAAAATGTATAGGGATTAAATACTATTATTTTGTTTGGGCAGGTAACCCACTTGAAGAAACTGTCAATCTCGGGAGGGTGAAGTATAAATTCAAAGGAGCTCCTAAAGTTTGGATTATAGAACTCCCCTCCTGGCTTCCACCCAAGGTGGGGCTGAGAATGGGAGTTTGATTGGTTTAGAAAAGCATGTGTGTGTGTGTGTGTGTGTGTGTGTGTGTGTGTGTGTGTGTGTGTGGTAATTAAACCTCTGTTCTGTCTTCTGTGTTTCTCTCAACCTGATGAATTACAAAGGAAAAGATCTATCTGAGATTTTTTTAAAGTATGAGATAGGTAAAGTTTTTAACTGCTACATCAAAAAAGAAAAAAAAAACACAGACATATTTCTGCAGACCTAGAACTGGCCAATTTGAGTCTGCAGAAGTAGTTAAAGTTACAGAACTGCTTAAACATTTTAGTAGATTCTGGTAATTTTGAAACTGTTTTAATTGGCTTGGCACAGTCTCTCTATCAGGTAACTTGAGTTGGTCTATTGTATTTTTAAGTAGCCCTAATTTACGTGATTAAAAGTCTACTATGAGCCTGAACCTAAGGCTTATAGAAAAACAAACAAACAAACAAACAACAACAACAACAACAACAACAACAAAAAACTGCAAAATGAAAAAATAAAAAGCCCTCTCTGGGATTTTCCATGCTTCTCTCCCTTGGAGAGTGTTGTGGAATCTGTCCTGGCTAGAGTGGTGTCCTTGGCTGGTCTGGATTCTTCTAGGGTTTGTGCTAATGCCCCAACATCTTCAGCATGGCTCCTTGACATTTCTGGCTTGGAGTGTGGGCTAGTCACTGGGTCACAGACCTGCAGCTGGAACTACTGGGTCCATTTCTCTGACCCTCTTCCTAGGGTTCTAAAGTTCACTAATTTCTTGGTGGATTTAAAGCCCTGTAGATGGACATGAAAGAGCAGTTTTCTGCCACCTTAAATTTTGGGGATCTGTGTGTTTAAGTTGGAATTTTGATTCTAAAATTATACTAAATAATTACTATTAACTAGTAAATGCTAAAATTGTGAAATTGTTTATTCTGGAATAAGATTTCAGAAATATGTGTGCATTAATATTGAAGTATTGCTTCTAGAAGTTTAATTCATATTTGCTTTTGTTTTTTAACAAAGTGAATATTAAAACAAAGTTCTCTGATAACTTACCTAAAGAGGTCACAGGTTTGTATCTCTGAATTAGACCATGTTGCTTTTTAAAATTATATGTTGGGCAATTAAAAAAAAATATGAGCTGTGCTTTAACATTTTGTTAGCTCTGTTGGGTATGTGGTATAAATTTGTGCAATTTAATCCAAAGTTATTTAGATATTACCCATGTTCTGAATCACAAGGTTTGTCTTGCTTTCCCCATTTAACAAAGATTTTACATAAAAGCAAGAAAAATCGGCATATAGGGATATGTATATTTGGAGGACAAATTGTATTTGAAAAGTTTGTAATAGGTCTGAAGATAAATAAGAAGCTATTGAGGAACGAGAGAGCCTGCCTTTAAAATATTCAAGTTAAGTTTTAGTGAAATGATACCAGTGAGGAAACTGAGATATAGTGGACCATTTGGTAGGATGGATAGAAGTTTCCCCTGAGCTCTGCTGCTTTAAGAGGGATTAGTGGAATACATTGGAAGAACTGTATCTAAGAGTGGATTGGTAGAGACTATTGATTCTAATAAAGGAACATATTTTACTTCTAGAGTTTTATAAAAAATAATGGAGAGGGATTGTAAATTAAATGGCAATTTCATATACCTGGGCATTTGCCCTCAACAGAGAAAGCTGAAAGAATGAATCAGATTCTTAAGAAATGTATTACTAAATTGCCATTAGAGACTAAATTGCCTTGGACCAAATGGTTTGCCTATTGCTTTGTTAAAGAATCAGAACTGTCCACAGAAGTGATCTGGGACTTTCCCCAAATAAGATTGATTTATTTTATTTGGGAGGAGAAAAGGAAAAGATCGTCTTTTGAAACAAAGATAAGTTTTTAAGGAATTATATACTGGCAGTGTCCTCCTCCCTTTTAGCCCATAAGAAGCAAGAATTGCTGGCTCAGACAACACTTTTGGAGTTTGCAATTCCAGGAGAGTGGGTATTTACTAAATCCTAGAAGAATCAGAGTGGGAAAGACCTTGCCAGATATTACGATGACCAAAAGTACAGTCTGGAGGCTGAGAACACCAGGGTTAAAGGACCTGTGGAGGAACTTCAAGAATGGATTGTTAAGGACAATTTATAAACTCTAAAATTGACTTTGCAACAAGGCAATTAGGAAAGCTTTGGTGGGAGGGAAGATTAACTGCATTCAGCGTAATTTTAACAACATTGGCATTGTATCTGTTATTTATATTTCCAGAAAAGTTTTTAGGGACTCCTCCATTGGAGGAAAAATTAACATTTTTTTTTTTTAGGATGAAGAAATTATTAATTTTGATGGGGTTCTTTAATGTGAAATTAGGACAGTATATTCTATATTCTATGTGAGCTTTAATTGGTTGTTCCCATTGTTTAGGGAGATTCTGAGAACAGTCCCTTTGCACATGGTTAATATAATACTTGGACAAGTTTTGATATAGATTGTTTTTTGAGCATCATGAGGTAAAATGATTTGTGTAATGTTGAATTTAAAACCATATATTTGGATATGGAGATAAGCTGTGAACTTTTTGGGGTGAATCACTTCCTGTTATCAAAGTAAGATTATAATCAATTCTTATTTAGGATATGGATCCTTAAGAGCTAAATTCATCTGAAGTTTTGATTAATGAGACTTGCTATTTGAGATCAAATCTCTTGGGACTGTAGCTGCTGTTATTTGGAGCTTTGAATTCAGGTATGATTGTCTAATTTCATCAAGCCAGTGATCTACCATCTGAAAGGAATATGTCACAAACAACTCAGAGGAATATGATCCTGAATTGTCACTGGTGGAAATTAGTATCTGGGCAAGAGTTGGGAAGACGATCTTGGCCTCCACTTAAAGTGGATCCTTCTGATTCATTTTCCCAGTGGTGTTCCTTTGAATAAGAACCTATCTGATTATTCCTAAATCTGGTTATAAGGTGGAATTGTTGTTACATATAATTATCCTGTCATGTATATGCTCTCAGACTAAGGCCTGAAAGATCAGTTTTTGATTATAATCACATCCCTGCTTTTTCTTCTTATAGCAAATTTCTATAATCAGGGCAACCTAGGAGCACAATTTAAATATTCAAGTACTTGCTTTTCCCTATCTGAAAATATGTGGTCCTTATGTCCTAAATAAGTAAGTAAGTGAATATTTGGCCTAGTTGGTCTGTTGCTAGATGCATATATCTGTCTGTTTCTTTTAACATTTCTGTTGTTGCTTTCTTGATAAGCATCTTTATTGGTGAATATTATTTTATTCAATAAATATCTATTCTAATTACTAGGGACACAAATGGGTGAGGTGATAGATGGGCCCAGGTGGGAGTTGGTAGTACAAAACCCCAATTTTTATCCTGAATAAGCTCATTAGACTCCAGGCCATGTAATGGGCTGAAACTGAGCAGATGCACTGAGGTTCAGACAAGCAAGCACTTAAGGCTAATTACCAATTGGACAATACTCTATTAGTATTTGCTTGGAAAATGGCCCACCCACCATTCTATGCTGGCTCTATCCGTTGGCCTATAGAGAGATTTTGGAGGAGGGATCAAAAGTAAAAAAGCCAGAGTGACTCCTGGCCGGATTCATATGGCTATTCCTCTCACATCCACAAAGAATAAAGATCAAGGACTTTTGCTTATCTTGACTCCAGCTGATTCTAAAGTATCCAGAGTGTTAACTTGGTCATCACAAAGCCATGATCAAAATAATCATTAACTAGACAACAAAGATACTGCATTTGTTAGGAGACCAGGTCACTCAGACAAGAGAAGCAGTACCACAGCATAGATTGGGATTAGACTACTTGTTGCCTGAGAAGATCGAGTGTGTGGGAAATTAAATTTTTGCTCTGTGAAAATTGATGATAATGGGTATGTCATAAAGGAAATTGCCAAAGGCATTAGAAAATTGGTCCATGTCCCATTCCAGATCTGGCCCTCACTGATGTGATCCATGATATGGTATTTGTCCCCAAATGATGGCAGGCAACAAAAGTTGGTCAGAAGAAAAATTGACAATGGCCATTCTCTTTGGCAAAAAAGTAGATTGATTTGTGAGATGAGGTTGCAGACAAAATAAAGAGATACAATAGACACTGGGAATGGTAAATATGAAATAGATTTGGGAGAACATATGAATGACAAGTTCCTCAGTGCAACTCATAATTACCCAGTAGAAAGTGAGCACCTCATGAATTTGGGGGCATGACCTTAGCTGACAGGCTAAATCCTGAAAGGCACTTAGTACCTTAGAAAAGTTTGTCAATGGACAGGTAGATGGTATAGTGGATAGACCACCAGCCCTGAAATCAGGAGAACCTGAGTTCAAATCAAATCTGGTCTGAAACACTTAATACTTCCTAGTTGTGTGAATCTGGGCAAGTCACTTAACCCAAATTGCATCAGCAATAATAATAATAATAATAATAATAATAATAATAAGTTAGTTTACTGTAAGTAGGAGAAGTGGGGTTGGGAAGCCTAGTGGAGTTAGGGAAGATACCATGTGGCATGAGGGAAAGGAAAAGATACCACAAAACAGAATGCTGTGGTGGGGTGAGTAGCAGTCATGGGATATCCCACAAGTAGTCTTATAGGGAAAATGTACCTTCAGGGACATGGCTGAGATTTTCCCATAAGGTGGTTCTCAGGAGCTTGATATAATTTGGATTTCTGACTGGAGTATCTTTAGAAGTTAGGCCTAAAGAGCCAAACTGATCTCCATTATCAGAACCTTCTTCCTGCTTGCCCAAGAGATTAATTTTTAACCAATTCCTCTGTTAAACACTCCTAACATTGAAGACCTCATCACTCAACATTTAATGTCTCTTGGTGATCTTGGTCTCAATGCAGCTGCTGGAAATAGGTTCTTTGGTTCCTGCTGAAAACTTTAAATGGAGTCATACTATTCTCTGTCTTGTTTCCCTTGTATAATACAGCTTATTAATAAGGATAGTACAGATATCACTGGTTAGGGTAATAAAGACTGAACAACCTGGAGGGGAAGTCCAGGTAGAGTTGGAGTATTAAAAGGATAAAGATGGACCCCAATAAAGAAAAAAAAAAAGACAAACCAGGTCCAGATTGATTGTAGACTGAGACTAAGTTGACTGAGGAAATGTGTCAAGAATGGTGTGAGAAATCTTCCAAGATTAATAAATTAAGAGGGATAAACTGAGTGAAGCCCTCTCATAAGAATGTGGCCTTGACTTATGCCCTAATTGTGACTTGAGATTTTGCAATAAAAAAGCTGAGTTCAAGCTAAAAGCTGCAGATTTTCAATTATCTTACATCAACATTGCCCTCCTGTCCCTCCCATCTCTTAATTAGCATTTTTGTACTTAATGGGCAAACAGTTTGTTATTTACTAATATTCTTTTGTCTCTGGCATAGATTTCTGCATTTAGGGTATAAGCCTGGACTCCTCCAAACAATGAATCAGAAAGTGGGGTGAGGGCTTCTGGTTAGGGTCTAAATAATCTTGTGTTTTGCACTTTGTACTTTGCACTCCTTTGCTGACAACACCTTGTCTGTTGGGAGTTGCCTTTATTCAAAAGAGCATAATGAATCTTTTTTTTTTTTTTTGGCTTTTTGCCTGGAAAGTCTCAGATTTTAATTTGGGTTGGGGTCACAGCTTTCTCACACAATGTTGTTTTGTAGGTGAGGATACTGAAGAACCTCAGAGAGATTAATGTCTTTCCTAAGTTCTTATGGCTAGTCAAAGACTGCAATGAAACCCATATTTTCTTGCTTTCCAATCCACCATTCTGTCCATTACACTTTTTATTGTTATTCAATTGTTCAGTGGTGTTCAGATCTTGCTTATCTTGTATGCGATTTTCTTAGTAAAGAGACTGGAATCTTTGCTTATTCATTCTATTACTGAGTAATTCTGGCTCATCTAAATCCAATTCACATGCAAGTCAAGGCATCCCTCATCCATAGTATGATGTCATCAGTCTTCAAAAAATGAAGGATGAACAACAACAAGAAGAAATTCATGCAGCTAAGATTCTCCTGGATAACTCACAGAGATACTCGTGGTGAGAATTGCACCAAGAAGTGAGGTATTTGGATTTTAATCTCTGTTTTGTATTTAGGCCATTAAGAAAATCTACTAATGCTTTGGGTCCTTGCATTATCCTCTCAGACGAGGAGGGGGCATCAAATCCACATTTACCTATCAGAACTGTGGGGAGGATTAAGTATATGACGACTAGAATACACACAATGGCCCATAAAATGCTAAGTACTCTTCTCTTATTCTCAGGCAGTTTCTTGCTTACATTGCCAGTCAAAAAGCTATTTTAATAAGTTCTGGCTGTAGCTTATTACATCATGCATATCATTCTGGCATATTGTGTTTTTTTATTATTGAGAAATTTAAGTAATCAGAAAAAATGAATTAAGTCATAATCTCTATGCTCACATCTCTCTCCTGAAAAGTACAAAACCAGATAAAAATAATGCGAAAATTTGATTGTGTATCATTTTAAATGCACTCATCTTTTGTAATTTTGGAAACAAGAATCAAGATTATAAACTTTAGTTTCAAATCAGGCAGGCAACAAGATTTTATTAAGCACCTACTAAGGCGAGCTACTGTGCTAAATGGTAGGTCTACAAGGAAAGAAAATAAATAATTAACACCTTTCAGAGTTTAAATTTTAATGGGGGAGACAAGATACAAACATATCTTCTGGGCTTAGATATGAAGAAAAGAAGTGAGGGAAGGAGATAGATCAGGAAGAAGATCTTCTAGGCATGAAGGACAGTAAAAGTCAATGGGTAAGGAGAAGGCCTGGCAAGTTTGAGGTCTAGCAAGGAGGAGAGAAGAGAGGTCAGGGTCAATAAATCACAGAGTACTCTGCTTAGGTGCCATAAATTGTGGAATATCTCTATCATTCTCTCATTTACTTTTGTAATCTTATTTCCTCTTTCCCACTTCACCTTATTCCCCTTGAGGCAAGAATTATGGCTTTTACTTCATTTGTTGTTGCCTTAGACATACTTAAACATGTATTAGATGCTCAATAAATAATTAATGGCTAAATGAAAAGGAAAACATTTTTCTTGGGTTAATAATCCCAATGGGACCACTAGGTGGTGTTGATAGCCACTCACTAAGGAGTTCCATGCTTCCCTTGGCTATTTGTGCAGGTAAACTTGGGAAAGTATTTACTATGTAAATAAAAGCTGCTAATGCTTCTTAGAGAGTTTTGAAAGTGATATTTTATCCCTTATCTTAGAATCTTTTTTTCTGTCCAGAATCAAAAAGTTGCTAAAGGGGAATGGGAATTGGTGGATTTTTCCAGTTTAAACTTTATCTCTTTATGGCTCTACCTATCATACTACCCCCTTATTGAAATCTGCTTCCTTCTTAAGCTGTATATTTCAAAGGATTTTAGTCACATGATAGGACCATAATTGAAATGATTTTAGACAAAGATTGGCAAACATACCTACTAATGTATCATATGGTTATTATTATTATTATTATTATTACTGCTCTTAGCATAGATTTTGGAAGAAAATGAACAGAACATAATAAGTAGCAGATGATCAATAACACAACTTTTATGAAGTAGCTCCAAGCCTTCCATTCTCTTATATCATGGTGTGGGTTTGGGGTTTCATGAGTTCTAGGAAGTATACATGGTGAGCATGCTCAGTTTGTTATGTCCCTAAACCCTGGGAGCAGACAAAGCAAGATAAAGCATCATTTTCACAGGAACATTTGACCCTTTATCAGATACTAATGAAATGATTAAGTTCTCTACAATTATTATACTTAGGATACAATTGGACTCAGGATAAAATAGATTCCTTCCTCCTCTCCCTCCAGTGCTTAGAGTCTCGGCTTGTTGAGAACTCCCTACCTCTTTCAGCTATAGCTATCCTTTAGGAAGCAAGGTGAATGGATTTGCTGGTCAATGCAAGCAAAGAAAAGACTGCCATCATGATTGCAATTATTCCTTTCTATGACCTTGGACTATTTTTGTATCTGGATTCTTTTCCTCAGTTCTAGTGATAATCCCAGTCCAATTCTTGAGGCTATATAAAAAGGATAAGAGAGATACAGACAATAAAATGGATAATGAATGGCACTGAAAATCTCTGCATTAGTTCACAAACAAAAATAAACCTTTATACAATGAATTAATCATAACATATGAATATTAATTATATACTCATTGTACAAATTGGGTTGTCCTACTGTACAATGTAAAGAAAAGTATAATGATAAATCGGGTAGCTAGCTGACATAGTGGGCATAGAACTGTGATTCTAGTCAGGAAACCCAAGTTCAAGTTTGGCATCAGATTATTAGTTTTGTGATAGTGGGCAAGTCAGTCTTTGTCTCAGTTTTCTTATTTATAAAATGAGCCAGAGAAGAAAATGGCAAACCCTCCAATATCTTTGCCAAGAGAAACCCAAATGGGGTCATGAGGAGTCAGACACAACTGAAAACAGCTAATCAACAAAATGATAAATAAGATGCACTCCCAGTATCCAGGTAACTCACACGCTAGTATGTGGGAAGTATATGGGCACAGATAGCCATAGAAACAAATATAATAAGTTTAGAAGAATTTAATTTGAAGGAAGGAAACTGTGGTAGATGGGGTTAGTGGGCAAAGTAATTTATGTAAATGTAAATAGTTCAGTGAAAAAAAAAACAGTAGGTTTGAAGTTACAGGATCTGGTTTCCAATTTCAAAACTACTTCCCCATGTTTCTCTTACAAAATATAAATGTAAATTAATTTGTAGAGTTGAGAATGTGGAAGACACCATTAATAAGTTACTAATTGTTCATTTTTCAGTCTTTTTTTTTTTTAACTTTTCATGATCCCCATTTGGGACTTTCTTACCAAATCTTAGCAAAGATACAAGTATCATTTCCTTGTTCAACTCCTTTTACACGTGAAGAAACTGAGGCAAGTAAAATTGAATGACTCATTCAGAGTCAAACAGCTAATATGTATCTGAGGCCAAATTTGAACTCAGGAAGATGAGTTTTTCTGACCCCAGATCCTGTACTCTTTCCACTCTAACTGCTGTGCCATCTAACTGTCCCCTAAAAGATAGTGATTCAAGAAAAACATAATGGGAGATCGAACTTTAGATGGCCATTATGGGGAAAGGGAGATACCAAAAGCAAAAGTGAGGAAGAACATGACAGGCAAATGGGACAGTTTGCCTGAAACTTTGTGTAAGACACAACCTAAAGTTAAGTTCAATTCAATTCCTCAGAACCCTTGAGTAGACAATGAGAAATAAAGAAAAGCTCCAAGTTTCCACAGAATGTTGTAAGCCTCAGGGTAATTTAAAAGAATATGTAATTCTGACCAATGAACTTTCAAAAGAGGCTCCCTTGATTCCATACTTTTGATAAAGATGTCTAAGCTAGAAACTAGTTTAAAATGGCTAGGTTCAAGGACCTTGAAAAGGCTTCTCTTGATTGGACTTAAGAAGCCTAATATATATATAAGCTTACACACCTCAAATAGAATTAGAACTTCATTAACAGATCATAGAATGTGTAATGAGGGAAGGGGGACATGTTTTGGAGTAGCATGTACGAGATGATGTGATCCCAAAGGGAATTTACCAATCCATTCTTTGGGAGAGGAACTGTGATGAACTAGCAGCATAAAGCTTGTCTACTTCTGTACCTAGTGCCCCCTCTTCCCATCAAAGGGGCAGAGCATGCTTCTGGCCAGAAATGTCCAATTCTTCTGGACTTTCACAATAACATTTCTTTGTTACAATCTTTGAGGCAATAGGGAGCCACTGAAACTATTTGAGGAGTGCCATGACCAGATCTGAAGTGGATGTAGATGAGAAATATTGCCATCTAGTTTCCATGAGTTTGAAATAATAGAGTAGTCATTTAAATTCATTTTTTTTTTCCTGCTGCTTTTTATAGTGGGCAGGTAGCTGACAGAATTCACTATACCAGGATTAGAGTCAGGAAGATTCATTTTCCTGAATTTAAATCAGGTTTAATACTAGCTGTATGGCAGTGGACAAGTCACTTCATTCCATTTTCCTCATCTGTAAATCTGCAGAAGGAAACGGCAATCACTCCATCATCTTTGCCAAGAAAACTCCAAAAAGGATCACAAAAGGGTCACTTCCAACTGAAAAATGACTGAAACTGTCCTTTAAAATTTTCTGTCTTGATTCAAATAGCAACAGTGACCAACAGAGAGCCACTTGTCAATGAATTAGAGAGGATGGAACTAAATTCTTCCCCCATCAGAACAGAGTCCTCTCTGACTCAATGCTTTGGTTGGAGGCCGCCCACTGTTGCTAAAAATGTTACCGTGCTTAAAACAATTACAGTTAAATATACTGAGAGATAAAGACATTATGTTTAACTCCTTTGCCTGAAACCACCATGAATTACACCGTTAAACATCCTAGTTGATAAAAATGTTGGCCTGCCAATCATATTTCTGGCTTTTGTCACGGCTCCAGTGCTATTCGGAAATCGAGGCCCATTTACTCCAACAAGTCAGGTGTATTACATGAACTGGGAGGTCTCCCGGTGACCCTGGATCACTCCCATCCAAACAAAACAGGGAGAAGCCCATTGCAACGGCATAAAATGAGGGCAATTCAGCAGACTGGCTTCCATTCTGCACAAGAATAAATAACTCGGCATAAGCTGCCTGAACTGCTCATCATTGGAATTCCCTAACCCTCCATGTTTTAATGATTAACTAAGAATTAGGATGTAAATAAGACCATCTCCATATTATCTGGAGACATATTTCATGCTATTATGTTGCCATCATGAAGCAACTCCCATAGTTCTGAATAGGCAGCTCATTTTCTTTACATAGAAATGCATGCTTTTATTTGCAATAAATCTATTGCCCATCTGATTGGGACTCCATCTGAAAGTTTTAATTCCAAGCAGTTAGTGTTTATACCCACTTGGTGCCACAATAGAGAAGCATCAGTGAAATTTCCCTGTGTTGATTTTAGTAATAAATTGCACTTTAATCTTGGGCCAGCTCCTTCTTGTGTTGTTTGAATATAAATTACGTTATGGTTTCCAGTGACAAATAGTGATATTCAAATATATGACAAGAAAAGGCTTTAGTGGAACTGTGTTCTTATTGATTAATAGCTGATATTTCTGTGAGATCGGCACAGGCACTGGATGTGGGATTTTATTGGCAATAATATTCTTTCTAGGTGAGAAAACATCATCTACCTTGGAAGTTAGTACCTTTTCTGCAAAGTTCAACTTAAAGGAGTTTCCTAAAGAATAAGAGATCAAATGACCTGTTCAATAGCATAAATTTGAATGGACTTTGGGTTTTCTTTGATTTGAAATCAGTAATTTATATCCTTGACAAAGGAGGGAGACAGAGATGGGAGACAATGAGCAGGTAGCTGTCACAGCAGACGCTGTGCCAGGACTGGAGTCAGGAAGATTCATTTTTCTGCATTTAAATCAAGTTCAACACTAGTTGTGTGACAATGGACAAGTCACTAGTACTAGACTTGGGATTTTATTGTCAATAATACTCTTTCTATGTGAGAAAACTTCATCTACCCTGGAAGTTAGTACCTTTTCTGCAAATTTCAACTTAAAGGAGATTCCTAAAGAATAAGAGATCAAATGGCCTGTTCAGCAGCATAAATCTAAATGGACTTTGGACTTTCTTTGAGCTGAGATCAGCAATCTATATCCTTGACAAAGGAAGGAGACAGAGATTAGAAGGAGAGAGCAACATGGAAAGGGAGAGAGATAGAGAAAGAGATACATAGATATAGTTATATAAATATGGATGTATGGCACATACAAGCATGTATTTATATGTGTGTGTGTGTGTGCATATGTATATATGTGTTTATATCAATGTATCTAGCTAGTTATCTCTATTCTGAGTGCTAGTCAGAAAGACATGTTCTTGATCCCACTTTCCCCCCTTATACTTATTTTTTTTTAGTGTGTTAAGTCCCTTCCCAGATTTAGCCTGCCAGCTAAGGGCATGCTCCAACTTATGGGGTGTTTCCTGTCTCCTGGTAAATGGCAAGTTCACTTGAACTTACCCTTTCCATCATTAATTATTAAAACCCATTTCTATGCTCTCTCAACTCTATTTCATAATTATTATTTCTTGTATCTACTGTATTTTTAAATTTGTCTGTAACCTTAATAACCCTTGAATAAACTTCCCCTTTGCCAAAGAGAATGGCCATCATCAATTCTTCACTTGACCTGACTCCAACACTTGGTGCTTACCATCATTCGGTACCTATACCGGCTACATCATGTATATGTGTGTATATATCTATACCTATACACATGTATGCACATTTAGGTGGTGTGGTGGATAGTCAGGCCAGAAGTCAGAAAGACTTGAATTCAAATCCATTCCCCTGTATTTATTAGCTGTGTTATTTTAGACAAGTCATTTAAAACTGTTTGCCTCCATTTCTTCATCTGTAAAATGACCAGGAGAAGGAATTCAGTACCTTTGCCAAGAAAATAAGAAATGGGGTCACAGAGAGTCAGACATGACATACAACTAAACAACAATTGTGTGTGTGTATGTGTGTGTGTGTGTGTGTGTGTGTGTACATATACCTATATAAATACACATAGATGTAACTGGGTAGCACAGTGTATAAAACAGGCCTGGAATCAGGAAGATCTGATTTTAAATCTGGCCTCAGGAACTTAATGTTTACCTCATTTTCCTCATCTATAACTGTATTGGAGAAGGAAATGGCAAATCACTTCAGTATTTGTCAGAAAAACTCCAAATGGGGTCATAATGAGTCAGATATGACTAATAATTGAACAACAACAGTATAGGGGTGTGTATATCTGTGATCTATGTGATCTATGATGGCATCAGTGATTTTAGTGCCATTTTAGTGGCAAGCATTCAAAGTTGGATTTAAGTGATGTGAAAAATTCACAATGGCCATTCTTTTTATTTGGGAAGAGGTTACAGACAAAATGAAGGGATACAATAGCCACTGGAAGGGTAAATATGACATAGAATGGAGGAGTATATGAAAGACAAGTTAGACAAGTTCCTCAAGGGAACTAGCAAATATCCATTAGAAAGGAAGCACCCCTTGAGTTTGGGGCATTCCCTTAGCTAGAAGGCTAAAATCTGAAAGGGCATTAGCATCCTAAAAGAGTTAGCTGTAAGGAGAAGTTGAGTTGGGAAGCATAGTGGAATTAGTGGTGATACCATGTAGCATGGCAGAAGAGTAAAGACATCACAAAGCAGAGTGCCATGGCAGGCTGATCCAAAGGAAGGTAGCAGCAAATCCCTGGGCCTTAAATTGCTTGACAGGGAAATTTTAGCCTCAGGGTCTTGATATAACTTGGATTTCTGCCTGGTTTACCTTCATAGGATGGGACTTCATAGTCCTTAGAAGTCCTCCATTATCAGAGCCTTGCTCCCACTTGCATAAGGGATTAAATTTTACTCAATTCCTTTGCTAACCACAGTTAACATTGAAGATCTCATCATTCCCCATTCTTTTAATTTATTAAATCTTTGGAAAAGTGGATTGCAAGTCCCTAAATAGAAGGAAATCTATCAGACCAAGACTGAAATTTTAGGGGCCAAATCCTGGGACACTTGTTAAATATTGTTCAGAAACTGGGAGTGAAAACTGGGTCTATGCGGTTGGAGTATTACAGAGATGAACTGAAGCCAAAGTTTGGTAACATCATAGAGATACAAAGTTAGTTACCAGGGCATAATAGCAGAGATTAATGCAAAGTCAATTTGCACCTAGCTGGGGGCTAACTCAAACACTAGATTGTATTTTGCTGTGATCCCTTCACCCCAACGATAGGTTTCCTTACAAACAAATTGAGCCCAAAGTCCTTTGGGATATGGGGCAATGATCTCATCTTCTAAAACTACTTCCTGCTGGGAATGGACATAAAATAGGGGTTAGTAGGATGCAAATAACATGAGTTCCACTACCTTGCTAGGCTCAGAAGTAATGGGAAACATTCTTATAGAAAGGGACAAAATTTGGGGATCAAGTTAGAAGGATCTGACCTCTAGTAGAGCTCAAAAAGTCATCTTTCAAACTCCTTTTTTTGCCCAGAAGAAAAAAAAAAAACTTCCATCTTCTGAAGTTCGGTGGCATTTCTCTGGGATGGCGGGTTTTCAGATTTATTGCCTTCATCCATACCTAGATTCAAACTCCAGAAATACTATCAGTTATATCCCCCCCAAAAAAAAAAAATCTTTCTCTCAAATAGCCAAATCCCCTATCAGAGACTTCAGCTCTAAAAGAAGACCTAAAATTAGTTCACAGGACTTATTTTGTTTTCACATGCAGATGAACCTGAAGACAGATTTTGTTTCCCTAGCACTGCTCAGAGGGCACAGACAAAAAGAAAATTCTGCTTTAGGTATTTTAAGAAAGCTACAGATCATATTGGTTGGTTAAATAACAAGGCCATCATACATTAGATAAATGCTAAATAATTTGTTGAATACGTTTTGACATTACCATTTTCAGAGAATTTGTAGTTAATCAGAAAGCAAACAAACTTCTCTTAGAAGTTCCTTGCATTATTAAGTAGGAGAGCTTTGATACAGCATCTTATCTATGTGATCTGTAACATTACAGAAATGATATTGCTCTTAAAACAATCACCACAGACTTAAAAAATAAAAATATTAGGTTATTAATACCATGTAAATTTAGATGATCTCTTCCATCAGAGGAGGGGGGATCCAATGAAAGGCTGAACAGAGTGGGATTCTTTCTGCCTCCCCCAATAATCAGTGAAGTAGGGAAGGGGGGTTCAGGCCAAATTAAGAGCAGCCATATCCAGTGAAAGAAGGGTGGACTGTGCCCTCATTTATAATTATGCCAACTGATCTGAAATAAAACTTCAGTAATTTTCATTCCTAAATTTTAGAATACACTTCTATTTTCTTTTTTATATGGTAATTTCATATTCTAGACCAAACTCATTTTCCTAAGGCATATGACCTTGCTAATTGCTAGAAAGAATGGGCTAACAGATCCAAGAATAAAATCTTAGATATCTAGATAAAGTTTTCATTGTATTAAATAATAGAGAATAATTTATTCCAGTATGACAACCTTAGAAAGAACTCATGATCTGAGTTAATATCTACTGAGAAGATTCATCCAATAGTTTGCTAAAGAAACAAGACAATTTGAAAATTCAGAACATAAGTGATAACTGAGGTAAGTTGGAGTGAAAACTTCACAAAACAAATTAGGCATGTGTCAAGCAGGCCTGATGGCATTTTAAAACATAGTTCATGATGGAATATAGCTTCGAGGGAAGATCCCCCTGATCTTGGGGTGTTTCTGTTCTAACAATCTGTCATTGATTCTAAAGTCTTCTGGTTTTGGAATCTGTGATTCCGAGGTTTTCCCCGCCCAAAATAAAATGGAATGGTATTGTTCTAAAAGTCTGTCCATCAATGATTGTAAACATCTTCTGGTCTAGGAATATTAATAATATTTCTTCCCTTAGACTTTAGGAAAGATTTTTTAGGGATCCTCTGGCCCTCTGATTTTAGGTGCTATTGTTCTAACAATCTGTCTGTCAATGATTCAAAAGTCTTCTGGCTTTAGGATACTCCTTGATCTGCTGGTCAGTGATAACCAAATTCTTGAGACCATTCTGAGATTCTATGCCTAGACCAAAAAATTAACATATTAATGACATGAAGAACTTCGTAGGGGCAGCTAGATGGCATAGTGGATAGAGCACCAGCCCTGAAGTCAGGAGGACCTAACTTCAAATATGGCTTCAGATACTTAATAAGTCACATAACCCCAACTGCCTCATCAAAAAAAAATATATATATATATATATATATGTAAAATAAATTAAAATAAAATAAAAGACCTGGATATTGCTAAATTCTTTTAGAACTTAGCCAGCTTCAACTAGTAATAAAATTTGCCCCTTGATTTGGTTATGGGGTTAAGGCTGCAAAATCTTTTAAGACATATCATAACACCATTTGCAACCCCAACCTCAACATTGTACAATTGAACAATATACAATTTAGAAAGCAACATAATACTCTAAACACTTGTGTGGGACAAAGACCACCGACTTAAATAAATCAAGGAGATTTGTCAAGGTAAAAGCAGAAAGAAATTTTATTATAATCTTGATCTCAAAAGAAAGGGTGCCTCCCTTCCAACAAGCAGTCAGGCAAGGAGAGGCAAGACACAATGAACAGACAAGGATTATAAACGGGTATAGGGTAACATTCCCTGTCTGCTGGATCTTCCCCCTGATTAATCAGGATAAATAACCTCACATTCTAAGTCATAAATGAGGAAAAACTTCTAACCCAATCACATCTTTAGGATTGCTAAGTTACCTTATATGGGAGTTTCAATGCCAAGCTGACTCAGTTTTTAGAACACTGTCACCATCTTGGTGAGACAGCTTTCGTTGTTCACTTCATTTCACCTTTTATCCAATTAAGAGATTTAAACATATGATTCAGTTTTTGCTTACACTCAAATCACATATAGATTTTAATACTTCAATATTTGTACATGGGTTTCTAAGATATTATGACAGAATAAACGGGTTCACAATTTTAGCACACACTAGTCAATAGTAATTATCTCATATGATTTTAGAATCATAATCCCAATTTAAATACATAGCCTCCAAATTTAAGGTGACAGAAAATTGGCCGTTCATCCAATTCAACCCTTCTGCAGTTAGGGTTGAAGGGAAAGAAGATTCAGGGTGGCTTAACCAATAAATCATACTCTTACACACTTTGGGTCATAAGAGGAGGATTTTAGGACTTGGGAAGTTAGGCACACTGTAGGTCCCCATCTAGATATAAAATAAGGGGAATTTTCCAGGGGTCCTCAAACTTTTTAAATAGGAGGCCAGTTCACTGTCCCTCAGACTGTTGGAGGGCCGGACTATAGTAAAAACAAAAACTTTGTTTTGTGGGCCTTTAAATAAAGAAACTTCATAGCCCTGGGTGAGGGGGATAATCTCCCTCAGATGCCACATCTGGCCTGCAGGTCATAGTTTGAGGATCTCTGTGCTATACATTGGAGAGGCTGGATATAACCACAAGCTACAGAGATCTTAAATGAAGGCAGTGATCTAATCAGGACAGTCTTGCACCTTGAATCTCTCCTCCAAGGAGAGAAGTTTAATTTAGGAAAAGTTCAAGCCACTTTGAAAAGACAAGGCAAACTGTCCCAGATAGAAAGGAGAAAACAGAGACAAAGAAAACAGAAAGCAATGAGCTTTTAAATCTTAGATGGCCAAATATTACACTAAATCCCTTTATAATATTGAGCATGCAAACAACCCTAAATCTCTAAAACACAATAGCAGGCTCTTCCACTCCTATCCCATCCTCTTAGCCAATGCCCACAGATCCAATGTCTCAGAAAAGTGGCGTCCTCCCCAGGAATAAAATAATTTGATTCTGGGCATCCCCAAATAAATTCAACCACTAGCCCCTAGTTTTTTTTTTTTTTTTTTTTTTTTTCTGAGTGATTGATGAGTCTTGTGGGAGAAAAACAAACTGGATCTTCCCCAAAATTCCACTAAGTGGAGAAATGGGCTGTAAAATTGGGGGACCCCTTACATTTAGGCAAGGTAGAAAATCAATGAGTTTTGAAGCACTAGGTGTTTGCTGGGATTCTGGTCACTACCCGCCTTAGGTGATGAGCAGGAAAATATATTGGGGTACACAGCACTTATCTTTTGTCAAAATGGCCAAGGGTTTTCAGCAATAATTGATGTGATCTATGATATGGGATTTCAAATGATGGCCACACCAGCCCTGTGAAGAATTGAGAATAGCCATTCTCTTTGCCAAAATGTAGGTTTATTTTAGGAATTAGGATACAGATAAAATGAAAGGATGCAGTAGGTATAGGAATGGTAAGTATGAATTAGAGTTGGGAGAGTATATGAAAGTCAAGTTCCTCAGTGGAACTCACAATTATCTAGTAGAAAGGGAACATTCTATGCTTCCAGCTGGCAAATCAAATCCTGAAAGGGACTCAGAACCTTAAAAGAGTTAGTAAGTTGTGAGGAGGACAAGTGAGGTGAGAAGCATGGTGGAGTTAGGGGAGATACCCTGTGGCATGGGAGAAGAGAAAAGATATCACAAATCAAAGTGCCATGACAGACTGACCCAAAGGAAAAGTAGCAGCCATGGGATGGCCCACAAGTAGGGCCATATATATATAGGGAAATTTATATGGAGAGAAATACACATATATACATAAATATATGTATATATATGTGTGTGTGTGTGTGTATACATATACATATGTATGTATATATTTGTATGTATGTGTGTGTGTGTGTATATATATATTTATATGGAAAATTTAGCCTCAGGGATATGACTAGAATTTTTTAAAGTACACATTTTAGGAATTTGTCATAATTTCGACTTCAGACTGGATCACCTCCCCAAAGAGTGGGATGGATCATGGAGTTAAACTAATCTCTGTCAAAGCCTTCTGCCTGTTTGCCTCAAGAATTAATTTTTATCAATTTCTCTGCTAATCACACCAAATACTGAAGGCCTCATCATGTCTGTCTATCCCATCTATTTATTCATTTATCTATCTGTCTATTTAGCCATTTATCCAACTATTTGTCTATCTATCTGTTTGTCTATCTTTGTGCTTATCTATCTTCAGACAACTAGCTTTTCCTCCAGCTTTCCAGAATGACTTCACAGTGTTTTCCCCTGTTTCTCTGCTTTTCAGACAAACTTCCCTCACTTTTCCTCTTCCAGGTCTTTTTTTTTTCTTCTTATATTAGCCATCAGTCTAATCCCATTAGACAGTAAACTTCTTGAGGACAAGGATTATCTTTTTTAAATATGTTTCCTCCAGGGTTTATCTCAGGGCCCAGCAGGAAGCATTTATTTGATAAATGTGTGTTTTGTAAATCCTCTGCTGCTCTGCTTTTTCACTTTCCATTTGGAATCCTTAGCTCCCTGAAGGCTCAGTTCAAAAGACAACACCTCCAGGCATCCTCTGGTTTTCCCAGTAATTTGCCCTCCCTGTACACCTAGATATAAAAGTTACTTTGCATTTTCTTTGTATATATTTAGTATATAATACTTTGTATGCTGGTACTCTGCTTCCAGCAGAATGTAAAATCCTTAAGGCAGGGACTGACCATTTTTTGCCTTTTTATTTTTTTCTTCAGAACCCTTGTATAATAAAGCTATTTATAAATGCTTGCTAGGGTGAATTAAATGCAGATTAATCCAATTTTTTGTCTAGTTTTTCCCCTGAACGACTCCAAAACAAACACAATTGTATAGAATTGCCTCAAGTGCTAGGGAACTTCTCATACTTTTCTGGATTTTACTTGGGGATCCTGCATCTCATCATCCTAGTTTTGAGGTTGGGAAGGAGGGGACCCTTAAAGTTTGAGGTCCCAGCCTGGTGTAGTGAGTTATCTCAAAAGAATTTGCAGGCTTGAACCCATCTCCTAGTCAAGGGTCTGAAAGTAATGGTCCACCATTACAAAGCAGACTGAATTATAAGGGAATTCAATTAGGAAACAGAAGCAAAAGAGACACTTTTATCCAGTTTTTACCATAGATATGTTAATTCTATGGCTAAAGGATAGGGCAAAGAAATACTACAGATGAACTGAGGGTAGTCTCCAAAATTTGTTCATCACTGAGCAGACCATCAATCAACAGTGAACTGATAAGTAGTCTATTCAGAAATCAGATAAATTGGGCATAGGAATTTCCTGAGGCAGACTCCAAAACCCAAAAGTTTTGGGGTTTCATATTATATCACTAGTAAATACATAAAAGTAGAAAATAAAAAAGATAACCTCAATCCTGATATCCTCAAAGATGCATCCAAGAGACTATTAATAATTATATATATATATATATATATATCTGTAACTTTTTCTATCAATCATTAGTCTCACTCCAAAATAGGTATACAGTGATATATAATGAAACTATCCATTAGAAGTCACATTATCCTTCTTCACTTGCATTTTGGAGGCAAAGTCTGTCACAATGTGATGTCATTATTTATGAAATTGCATGTGGAAGAACTGTCCTGACTTCTTCAAAGGTTCAAGTCTGAACTCAATTTTTAAGTGAGAACAGGAAAGTCTTCATTTAAAGTCCCCATGGCACCACAAATTCAGCATGTAAAAGACAATTTATTATGTTTTCTTCAATATTCCCTTACTGACCATTATTTTCTCTGTGTTAACACCATTCACACTATTTCCATGTCTGAAACATTGTTTTATTACTTTTTTTCTCTTTCCTTCATCCTTCAAATCCAATCAATTGTCATGTAGTATTCATCCAACCTCTTAAGTGTTTCTTTTATCTGTCCCTCCTCTCTACTCTAAGTACTAATATGTGAGAAATGGATTTAGTTGGTTTCCACAGTGTAAAAATTAAATTGGAAAAATGAAATTTAAGGAATTAAAGCCCACAGAGAGGAGCAGACATTGGGTTTCTTAATCTTAGTCGTCTGCGATTTGAGAAGAATTGTTCTTTGCCCTTAACTTTCCATTGTTATCTGCCCCTTCTCAAATGGAAGCTCCTTGGGAGCAGGGACTGGATTGTATGGGCAATACCCTACTCTTAAACATTTGATAGCCTCAGATTTTCTTACCTCATTTTTTTTAAGAAATTGCACTTTAGAAACCACAGGCAGTGGTGAAAAAAAATAGAGAGGTGGGGAAGGAATAAAAAAGGAATGCCCTTTACCTGCTTGTGTCTGTCTCTAAAATCACCTTTTGTGTCAGAGACTGTGTACCCTTTCTCAGGAGAAAGAAATAAACTTTTTCCTACATTCATCTTCAAATTTTTGATTATTTTAGTGGTTGCTACTGTCCCATATATAATAAAATCAACAAATACTTATAAGTGCTTCTATGGGCTAGCTTCTATGAAACTTTTCAGTTTCATCTATCCGGAACCACGTAGCAGCCCCCTAAATGTTCCTAACCTTTCCAAAATCTGCTTCTCAGTATACTCTCCTTCTCTATCCATAACCTCCCATTCTAGAACCATGAATTAATAAACTCTGGCATTTGTTGGAAGGTATTGTCAGTAAATCCCTGATAGCTCCAATAATCCTTCCTGTAACTTTTTTAACCAAAATGCTCCTCCATGGTAACCATTCCCTGAGACCTATTTCCATCCTCTTTTAATGAATAAGCGCTTGAATACAGAAATTTTCTTTAGTGGATATTTCTAACATTTATTACATTCTGTGGTACATAGTAAGTACTCAAAGCATCACCATTCATTCATTCAATCTTTATTTTGTTACTAAAGTAATTATCCTCATGAATAGATCTTTTGCTATTCCACTTTGCTCAGAATGCATCAGGATAGTGATGTCCTGGTAAATGCTTGATATCTAGTTCTGGAAAGGAAAAAAAAAAGAAATATGTGCATAAATCACATTTTTAGATTAAATATGCATTATTAACATTTTTCCCATTGCTTTCTTAAGTCTACACAATTAACAAAACAATATATCAAGCCCTAATTTTTAGTATATAATGATTTCTGGGGTATAAATGCTGACATTGAGAATTTCTCAATTGGTTCTCATTAGCTGGTATGACATGACTATAATACACCCCTGCTTCAGAGACTCCCAATTACCTGCTTGGAAAAAAAAAAAAATCAAGCTCTTTGTCTCATGGTCAAAGGCTTCTAAGATTAGTTACCACCTTGCTAGCCTTCACTATTTTTTTTTTTTTACATTTCATGCACATTTTAAAAGATGATTAACTCCTCCATTCCCATAGATCTCAGATATTTCTTGTAATATTCTTCCCATCCTTTATTTTTGCTCACTGTTGTCTATGCACTTCCCCCACCTTGTTGGTCTTTTGAATATGCACCCCATCTTTTCTGGGCTTTCTTTTGCCCCCAACTGGCCCCTTTTGCAAGAAATCTTTTCCATTGTCAATAATAAACTCCTTCTTTCTTAATCTCTCTCATGTCTTGCTTAAAGAGATCTATGATTTCATCAATATGGATTTTCTATTAATTGATGCAGATTGAAATCTATTATGCAACTACAGTCTGAAGGATTCTGATCTGTTTTCTCCAATAAATCTTAACCTATATAATAGGAGCTTTGCTTTCCATTTCATGGGGAAAGGATTCCATTTTCTAGTTGTATATAACTAACATCACAATCTTTATAGAATTTCTCTTTTCTGATTTATCACTTGTTATATTTGCTTTATGAATTTCTTTATGAATCTTGTTGGGAGAGAAAAAACAGAGCAAAAGGGAAAACCATGGGAGAGAGAAAAACAGAAAAAAGAAGTGAACATAACATGTATTGATTTACATTCAGTCTCCTTAAATCTTTTTTCTGGATTCAGGTGAAATTTTCTATCTAAAGACATTTGAGATTGCTTTGGATTACTGAACTGCAGAGAAGAACCAAGCTTTTCATAATTGATCATTGCTTATTCTTGGTTATTGTGCACAACATGTTTCTGGTTCTGCTTATTTTGCTCAACATCAGTTTATATAAATCTTTCTAGGCCTTTCCTTAATTACCTTGTTTATCATTTTTTTAATGGAACAATAATATTTCATACTTTCATGTACCACAGCTTGTTCAGCCATTTACTCCTTTTCCAATTCTTTGCTATCTGGTTATATTTTTCAATATATATATATATACACACACATACACAACAGGTGTACTAGGTGACATAGTGGATAGAGTGTTAGGTCAGAAATCAGAAAGACTCATCATCCTGAGTTCAAATTTGGCTACAGATACTTATTAGCTGCATAACCCTGGACAAGTCATAAACTCATTTGTCTCAGTTTCCTCATCTGTAAAATGTCCTGGAGAAGCAAATTATAAACCACTGGAGGATCTATGTCAAGAAAACCCATTTGGAATTTGGAAAAAGATAATCTCCATCATAAGATTGGAAGTCTGTTTTCTATCAAAGGGGACAAAAATTATCTTTAGCTATTTAAGGAAAAAGACATTGTAAATGTTGTTCTAAAGACTTTGGACTTAGGTCAGACAGAAAATGAATTTGTGGGAGAATTATGAGATGCAATGGATATATGGTGAGAACAAGTTGGATCCTGTGTATCAAAGTTCCCCAGGGGAAGTCAGTCATGAGGAGTTGAAAAAGAGTTGAAAGCTTGGGAATAAAAGCTTAAATGTGTGGGGAGGGGGAAGATAAATTTAAGTGAAGAAAATAGGAATTATCTGAAAATAATGATGTATATTCACAGAGAACTCACCAAACAGATTTTTTTAAAACAATAGCTTCCCCCCACCCCGGGGCCAAAAAAAAAAAAAAAAAAAAAAAAAAGAGAACATGACATTTTCTCTGGCTTTACTCTTTTACTGTCTGTCATTCCTATTATAATTCCCATAGTTTTTTTCCCCAGTACCTAAATGATCTGGGAGAATTCTTTCCTCCATACATAACAGGGGAAAGGAGTTACATGTGCAAAAATTGCTATACAACTCTTTTTGTGGTAAAAAAAAAAAATATTGGAAAATGAGAATTATCCATCAGTTGAGAATGGCTGGACAAGCTGTGATATAATTGTGCAAGAAGAAATGATCAGCAAGTAGGTTTCAGGAAAACCTGGAATGATTCATATGAAGTGATGCAAAATGAAGTGAGCAGAACCAGGAAAATCATGTATAAAATATCAGCCATATTGTGAGGTGATCAGCTATGAATGATTCAGCTCTTCTCAGCCCTCAATGCTTCAAGAGAAGTATAAAGGACTCATGATAACAAAAGATGATATATACTCAGATAAAGAACTGATGTACTCTGGATGCAGGTCAAGGCATACTTTTTCATTTATTTCATTTTTTATTTTTTTTTTCTTTTTTGATCTGCTTCTTTTTTCACAATTGTGATTAATGTGGAAATGTTTTACATCATAGCACATGTAAAATTGCCAACCATTTCAAGAATGGGGAGGGGAGGGAGGAGGAAGAAAAAAAAATCTTGGTACTCAAAATCTAGTATAAATGAATGCTAAAAAAAGTTCTTGAAATGTAGTAAAATACTATTTAAAAAGAGAAAATGAACTCATAACAATTACAAATGTGTAAAAGATAACTGGGCTGTTTGGGTGGGAAACAGTTTCCCCTTGGCCATGGATTATAAATAAAGATTCAATGGTCACTTGTCAGAAATATTATAAAAGGATTCTTGTTTTAGGATAGGTTGGGCAGATGGTCTAAGAAGCAATTTCCATCTCTGAGGTTCTTTAATTTCAGATTGAATAAACAGGAGCACAGGATACTTTTCAGGAAAATTAGGACTTGGTAAATGAAGAAGGTGATAAGAAAGTATATTTAGTCATCAGACATTCTCTGAAGCGAGATTTACCAAAAAAAAAAAAAAATCATGAAACAAACATGATTGAATAATGAGTTATTTAATGAACATTCCCAGACATCATTGTGGTGTTAAGGGGAAAAAATTCATAAATCCCAGAGTAAATGTGACTTTGAGGAATAAAGAGGCAATATTTAGGGAACTCCCTTCCATTATTTAAACAAATTGCCCATTATCCAGCATCTTGCCTTTGCCTCTGATGTGCATGTACACTCACAGTGTTCTTACTACCTGCATGACTTAGCAAGTTGTTCCTTAGAGAAGCCTGGGAACCAATGAAGCTTGTTTTATTATGGATTTGTGTCTTGCGCCTGATTGACTTGTTAACTTAATAAGTGACTTGGCTTAGAGCAACATGCTATTCATTTGCTCTTGGGATAGTTTTTCTCTGTAATGTCAAATGTCTCTGGAATTCTCTCATCCATTCTATGGTTGTTATTTTTTTTAAGTTTCCCTAGTCTAAATAGGACCTAGATAGTGGACTCTTATAGATAGTCCCAATCAAAGCAAATATGGAAGTTGTAGGTACTTTTATTCACACATGCAATCAAATTTTATCAAGGGCTCACTCTTTGTTTGGCATTATTTGTGACATTAGGGATATAAAGGGGAAAAAAAAATCAGTCTTATCTGCCTTCGCAGAACTTACTTTCTAATTGGTTTTCTGATTCTGTATGGAAAAGTCAGGTGGGAATTCTTACAGGCTGGACCCATTTATTTGGAAGAAGGTGGGTTTCAGAATTACAGTCTCCCTGAAAGAGGAAGAAAAGTTTTGGTACAGATGCTGGATCCTATATAGAGATTCAAATAGTTTTTCACTCCAACACATACAACTCCTTCCTGGGGACAAAGTTAACATATATAAGTGACAGAAAGCTGTCCCCAAGAGAAGATTCCACACTACTAGGTCTTTGGGAATAACTATCTAGGGTTAGACAAGACCAGAAGCAATAACAGTGCAAGACTAACTCAGGTCCTTTAGGCAAAGAGAGATAGCATATCTGAAAAACATCAACAATCTCAGGCAATGACCAGTGATCATCTGCAAGGTATTGCTCTGTTATTTAATACCTGCCTAACATTATGGTAGTGTTGAGGTTGGGAGGGGGGAACCCAAAAGTTTGGGGTCCCAGACCAGTGTTATGAGGTGTCTCAAAAGAATTTGCAGGCTTGAACCCATCTCCTCATCAAGGGCCAAAGTTTAATTGCAATAGTAATTATAATGCCATTACAAAAGTGGACTGGAATTCTAAGAGAATTTCAGCAGAGGAACAGAAGCAAAGAGATACATTTTTTACAGCTTTTCACCATAGCTATGCTAATTCTATGGCTCATAGATAGGAAGGAATGATCTCCAGAACGAGCGTTTCTCATTTGACCAGATTATTATTAATGACAAGGAATTACCAGTCAGCGATGACTTCAGGAGTGGTCTCCAGAATTAGGCCAATTGGATGTGGAAATAGTCCAGAAGCCATGTGACTATGGAGTGGTTAGAATCAGACAATTTGGGTGTTTCCAAACTGGTTTCCAAAGCCAGAAGATTTAGGACTTCTGACTTATTGTTAGAATAGAAGTCCCTAAGGTCAAGGGACCCCAAAACCAGTGTTATATTTCCCTAGACACTATATCATATCAATAGCACGTGAATATCTCTATGACGTTAAGATTCCACAGATCTAGGACAAATTCATAGTCTTGGATATTGTGGGCGGGAGAAATTTTGAAACAAAATATAAGGTATGGAAGATTCAGGAAGACCACCACTGATTTGAGGGCTTACTGAGTTCTTTTCAGGGCTTCTCATCCACCTTTGGGGTTCACCTGATTTACACAATTTTTTCCCACCTGTGACTCCAAAAAACTGTAACACGTATAGCAGACACACTCCCAGTAAACCATTTTGGAAAATAAGTTAAACCAGATTGCAGGTAACTGACAGATCTCAGACCCATCAGTGACTTAGGAAGATGTCAAGCTAAAGAATGTGAAGACTTCCTCTGAAGGAATGGGAGGATAAGAACAATTTGTTCCAGCAGCCATGAAGGCAGCTGAAGCAGGTATCATGAAGCCTTTAAGAACTTGCTCAGACATTGCAGACAAACAAGGTCAGCCACTGTATTCTGGGTCATCACCAGTTGTTGACTTTTATCCTGTCATTGCACTCTGATGACTCAAGAAGAGAGAATGAAGCTGACAACTTTGTTTCACTCCTCCTCACTTAAATTCAATCCATGTGCAAGTCAAGCAATCACTCTATATTGTTATTGGTCCTCTTCAAAAACAAAGACAAAACAACTAAGTTAAAAATAATAAATCCATGTTCCAAAAAAACATTCAATAAATTCATGTGCAAATGATGTGCATTGTAGGATAGGGGAATTAACTAACAAATTTATGGATTCCTGGCAATTGATTAGAAATGACATTTTTGTTTCCCAGGTGGTTATTGGTTGCTGAAGGTGATCCATTTGTCAAAACAGGGTCTTTGAATTTTACAAAATGTGTGCATTGAAGGAAGATATATACATATATATACATACATACATACATATATATATATACATATATATAGAAAGAGAGAGAGAGAGAGAGAGAGAATATTAGGAGTTTTGCTCTATGAGTCAGAAATAACTTGTGTTTAAGTCCTGCCTAAGAGAAGCATATATCTATAAGTAAATTGAATAACTTGTTAGAACCTCTGTTTCCTTATCTTTAAAATGGCAAAGTATATGATTTAGAAAAGTAAAAAGCTTAAAATTATCTAGTTGAAATCATTCATTTAAAAAAATGAGTCAGAGAAATTTAGTCATCAAAAATCAACATGCATTTAAGTCTTTACTATAAGTTTGGCACTGTGTTAAGCATTGGAAATATAGATATAATAATATTAAAAATATGGTCCTTCCTTCAAGGAAGCTGATGACAAAAAAGAAACGGGGAAGGGTAAAGAAGGTGGAAGGGGGACAAAAGTAAAAACTTCTAAGGTAGGAGAAGGAATTTCTCAGTGTACTCTGGAAAGGAATAATATATGGGTTACTTATCCTACTTAAATAGGTGTATCCTACTTAAATGGAGGTTCAGTTTCCATTGTATGAATTGATGGTGTATAGAGACTAAGGTATCGTGTTCAGGATCACACAGGGAATATATGGAAAAATCCATATTAGAACTTGCATATACCGACTTCAACTTCTTTGAAGTATGTTGGATGTAATAATATTATATGCTACAATAGCTATGTAGTCCAGAGTTGCTGTGATCTTCCATTTAGATATTATATATAAAATACTTAGCAAAATTTAAAGCACTAGATAAAATCACCTATCCCATCTTCTGTTTGTGTTTTGTCTTGAAATATAAAGGAGAAAAAAAAATGATTAATCATTTCATAGTACAGTGAAAAGAGCACTGTTTTTAAAGACAAAAAACTTTCATTCAAATTTTGCCTCCTGAAGTTCTACCTGTAAGATGTGGGGAAAGTAATTTTATATTAATGAGAAAAATTAGATGAGCTGAGATTTTCTTCCAGATCTTGATATATGATGCTGTGACCTTGCAATTAAATATTAGCCTTGTTTTCTGAAACTGGCATGTTACTTGCTTCAGGACCAGGGACAGTTCTTGCATCATCTCAAACCATGGTTAAAAATCCTTAAGATTTTTTTTTTTTGAATCTAAGTTTTTTTGAAAAAAAAACTTTATATGTAAAGGATAGAGCGTTTTTAGGGCAAATTACAAGAATCATTTGAATGGCTTTCTGAATAGAAATGGATAGCAAATGTCCACTAGCCCATAAGAACAGTGAACTGAGCATCATTTTGGAAAACATGAACCATTCTACCAAAATAGTAAGAAAAACAATTTTTGCTGATTAGATGTTTTTCTTTCTTCCTTTAAATTAAATCTTTGCCTCTGCATCCAAATTGATGTTGAAAATATAATGTGCCACTTACCCACCTCTCTTCCTCTCTCACACAGTAATTGTTTTTGAGGTTATCATTCACATGGCAGATCATTTTTGAGTTAGATAATTGGGACTAGAGTAACATAAAAGTGATTCAAACCTGGCCATTTTTAATAAATTCAAATTGCCATTTGTGTCATTCCTGGAATAGTATTTGAGCTGAAAAGTCACTTCCTTCTTATTTGTATTTATTTCTTTCTCAATACCCTCCCCAAAATAAACAAAAAACCAAAAACATTTTTTAACTGTTGTGTATTCTTGTACTCACTGAGTATACAAAGACATGAAGAAAGAAGTAATTTCTCTCAAGGATTTTATAATTTGTCATAGAAAACCTTATGTACATATTTAGATAAAAAAAGTTTTTATATTAATTCACACCTCCATATATATATTTATATACATGCTCACTAACATGACAGCAGGTAAGCTCCTTGAAGTCAGGGAGTATTTCATCACTCTCTTTATATCCCTGTTCCTTAACACCTCCGAGGTGAGGGCTTGCTGAGTCCTTTTCAGTGCTTCTGATCCACCTTTTTGGTTCACCTGATTTACACAACTATTTCTTGCATGTTATCTCAAGAAGCTAGAGCATGTGTATCAGACACACCCCCAGTAAGCTATTTTGGCAGATGGATTAAACCAGATTGATAGTAACTGATAGACCTCAGACTTGCAGAACATATAACATATATGTTAGATTTAGGATTGGGCATATAACCTTAAACCACAGTGCTTTTTGAATTACTGATCACCTAAAACCATCTGACATGCATTATGTCCAATTATATTCATTCATGTGTATTACAGCATAAGGAATTATTGCCCCAATCCCTATCCACAGTTAAAAGTTGGGTCTCCAAAAAGTTGCTATAACTTAAACTCTCAGAATTCTAGGGGAATCTGAGGTGTTAGGAGGTAGGGATTTTGTTAGTATTTTTCCTAGCCCCCATCAATCTGCTTTCATTTTTGAATATCAGTTATTTTCTCAAATACTCAGCAAAAAACTGCTTAGATTTCAGAAACTAATATTCACTAAGGTGATATGGTAAGAGTTGTTATTAAATAATGCTCTCCTTTTAAAAGAGTTAGGACATATTCCCATGAATATGTATAGTGTCTCAGAGAAAATAGATTGAGATTCAGAAAGCTAATATGACAAAAGGGAACTCACAACTATGGGTCTGAAGCCTTTTCTTTCCATTCATGAGACAGCCATGGAATTTCCCCTAGTGTAGTATAATTTTCTGTTGAGCTTTTGGCAAAGTCTTGAAATTACCTTTCCTTAGGACACTGAGTTTGTCTTTAGATGTCAATATAAATAATTTTTTTCAGCTTTTCTGGGGACAGAGTTATGAAATATATGAGGAGTCTAAAATCTTCCAACCTTTTGAACCTCATAATATCATCTTCCACGTCAAGGGTGAGATGCTGGAGGATATAGGTTTCTTTCTTTTCTCTCTTCCAAGATTTGGATGCATTTCCCTCTTTACCTGGAATATGAAAAAGGTTTATTATTTTATCAACCCTTCCCCAAATGTGACTCTTCTCCAACAATTTAAATACATTTCAAGTATAGGAGCATTTAATTTCATCCAATGGACTTCTCACACTGATTAATTAGATCATTTGCATCTGGTTTATACTTCTGGATTCCATAGATAATTTTCAACTTTCTGTCTTCTTCTGGAATGGGGTGAATTCCCATCATCATACACTGATTTGACACTTCATCATCAAGTAGGAAACCACTGCTTTTTTTTTTTTTTTTCTCTAAGCCTCTTGACGCCAATTCTTAAATTGACAAGATTTGTGGAACATGTCTGGAAAGTGTAGCATGGGCTACTTTTCACAACTTAAAGTTTATTTGTTGAGCTGTCAAAGACTTCTATATATAGATCACCTTATCTCTTGGAAAAACAAATAAGGCAGTGCAGCTATACCATGCTATTTACTTCAGTGCTGAGACCAGACAATCCAGAGAGGGCAATTTTTTTTTCTTCCCCCTTGTCTGTGAAATGCCAGTGATCATATGGCTTGTTCACAGTGAAAGCTTAACATTGTAACTATCTGTAATTTTTACCCACAAATAAAACTTCCAGATCATATGTAGATTAATATATTATTTATAATTATGTATAATTTGTATATTTGCTTGAGAAGGGAGATGATATCCATGCTATGTTCACAAAATTAGTATAGGTCAGAAGCAAGACTAGAACCCAGATGTTTATGCCTCCTTACAAAGAATTGATGCATGTTTAGGCTCCTGTTTAAGGGACCATAAAAGGAAAGGAAAATAAAATCATACTGAAAACTAATAATACAGGGTCCTGGTTATCTTGCATTTTGGCATCATGGCTAATGGAAGAGGTAAAAATTAACTCTAAACACCCATGATGACAACAATAGGATGTAGGACCATAATCTTTCAATAAATTGTCAGAAGATGCTTAGAATATCAAATCTATTGGGTCAAGAAATGAGGAAACCTGTGAAACTTTGATTCTTAAGATTAATAATTCAGGACTCATTTGGTCTTTGAATTAAATATGGAGATGAGATTATAATTGCTCTCTGCAGGCTAACATACTGTCTCCAGCATATTATTTGAGTTGGAAGGGTATTTAGAGACAATCTCTGATACAGAAGGCCAAAATATAACTGAAAAAGAAGCTGACCTACCCTCAAGAAACAAGAGGATTGTTTCTTGAAACAAGAAAATGACTTAGTTCTAAAAGATTTGTAAAGCCTATTATCTCATTTGGTCCAACCTCTGTCTGAAAACTTCTGCAGAGGGGAGAGAAAATGGCATATAATTTATTTTTGGATAACTCTACTTAGTAGGAAGTTGCCCCCTTTCCTCCTCAAGTATCTAAACTAAATTTGTTCTCATATAATTTTAGTTCTTCACTCAAGGTTAAATCAGACCAAATCTAATCCGTGTCTGTTCTTTCATACTTGTCCTCCACTCCACTTTCCAAGAATAAGAATTAATGCCAGTACTTTTAATAGAGTTGTTTTAAATAGAAATACACTGCAGCTAAAGTCAAGAACCAGTTCCATTAAGGTTGACCCTTGTGAGCTAGAGTCTAGACTCAACTTTCATTGACTGGAATAAATAAAGCAATATTCATAAATATAAGTGGGTAGAGGACACTTATGAAAGTTCCTTGTTATTGAGATTCAGGCCAAATTTCAAGTGTCCTATTATATTAATATGGCTTAGTTATGGTGTTATAAAATCTCTAGTTGAAAATCTGAATATTTGGAATGAAGAAAAAGAAGGAAGGAAGGAAGGAAGGAATGAAAAAAAGAAGGAAGGAAAAAAGGAAGATGTTTATTAAGTTCTTATTCTGTGCCAGGTACTAATAGCAAAGAAAAAAATGGAATAATAGAAATTATACCTCATCATAAAATCATCAAGATTTAGAGTATCCACACTTTCTCATTCATCTTTTGTCCACACTATTGCCAAAAAATATTAAAAAAAAAACTTCCAAAACTTATTGTTATTCTACAATTCAAGGACCATCAGTGATCCCTGATTTCCTGCAGGAAATCTTATAAATCCCTCAGTCAGCCTGGTAAGCTTATTATTATCTGTTAAGTCAAAGGCACAGTGGATAGAGCACTGAATTTCAAGATGTGAAGATGTGACTGTGAATACTGTCTTAGACACTAGTTTCGTGACCATGAGTAATTGATTTAGTTTGATTTGCTTTGTTTTTCTCATCTGTAAAATGGGGTTAGTAAGTATACTATCAGAGTTGTTGTGAAGATAAAATGAGATATTTTACAGCTCTTTATAAACTGAAAACTGTTTCTTTAAAGTGAAAACCTTAAAGAAATGAGTTGTATTTCTGATCTTTTTATAAAGCACACTGCCTCTTGTGTGAACTCCATTATCAAGTTGACATAATTTCAATGTCTTCTGAAAGATAGTCTATCTTCTACATATTGTTTTTTTTTTTTCAGAGATGGATCTCTAATGAATGAAAAAGAGGGAAAGGGAAAGGGAATTAAGGAGGGGGAGGGAAAAATGTGCAACTTAGTAGAGCTCTGAATGGAGCACAGAGCCTTGAATCAGGAGGATCTGAGTTCAAATTCAGCTTCAGCCATGAACTTGGTTTGTTTCCTTGGACAAATAACTTGACCTTTCTCTGCCTAATTTTCTTACCAAGAAAAATGGGTACAATAATAGCACCTAGCTCCCATGGTGTTCGTAAGGATTAAATGAGAGAATATTTGTCAAGTGCTTAGTACAATACCTGATACAATAAGCATTACACAAATGGTAGCTATCAATAAGCTAGTTATGATGAAAAAATAGATTTGGGGAATAGGGACTGGCTTATTTGTTTCTTGCCTTTGCTATCTCAGACATCTAGCAAAGATTCTGATAGTCTGTGGGTATTTAAGAAATATTTATTGTAATGACTTTAGAAATCCTTTCATCTTGCCTCCAACTTTTAACAATCACATCCCTTCTGGTTGTTTCATTGCTGTCCCTGTTGTGAGCATTGCTATTCAATCACTCAGTTGTGGCAGACTCTTCAATGGACCATAACACACCAGGTTCTTTTGTCCCTCACTATCTTCCAAAGTAGGTCAAAGCTCATGTTTTTTCTTTCTATTTTTAGCTATCTTCTGCCTTTCCTTTCTCCTTTTGCCTCCAGTCTTTCCCAATGAGTTCTACCATTTTCCAAACAGGTGATCTCTAGTGAAACACCTTTAGTCATAGAGGAGGAAGGAAATTCACATTAAAAAGTTCTATTCTGGGTCATTGTAGAGGGGTGTACAGGGCACAAGTTTATTAATATCTTTGAAACTCCCCATTGTGGATAAGAACAAAATTCAGAAATATAATGAATTAGATAGACAGAAGTAACAATATCAAGCCAAATATAGTTTCTATGGGATACAGGTTAAATGTGGTCTCCATTCAGGGAAGGAGAGGTACATTCACCTGGTTTATTTCTGTCAAAGGTTTTATTCTCAAAAGCATTGACTTAAGGAAAAACCACTTCCTTTATTAAAATGGGGAGTAAAAGAAAGTGGTTTGGATTTCAGAAGTGTGTTTCAGCTTCATAAATCTTGTATTTCACATCTGAGAAACAGGTTTAGGAAATGTGTTAAAAGTCCAGATCATGGTAGAAATACTTATTAAAAAGATCATCGGCCTGGAAAGGAAGATTTTTGGGGAAAGGGATGTGGTTGGGCTGGTTTGGACATGAGATCTCATCAGCATAGGAATTCCCTAAGTAGAAACTATACAGGGATGAGTAGAGAGAATGTTGGACTTTTATTCAAGAATAGCTGAGTTTGACTCCTTGACTCAAACATTTAGTAGCTGTGGGAATTTTTCCAGACCTTCTAATCTCTAATTTGTAAACAAACAAACAAACAAACAAACAAACAAAAAACAAAATGCTTTCCAAACAGAATTGTTGTAAGATATAAATGATATAAAATATGTTTGTGTGTGTGTTTATATACATGCAAACACACACATTATCTCATATATTTGGATGTGTGTTTACATATATGTGAATGTGTGCATGCGTGTTTTTAAAATCCAGCATTTCAGTTTTATTCTTTTTGACTACAAAAGGTGTGTGAGAGTGAGGAATCCTAGGTTATGAACCTAAGGAACTGTGAGAAAGGTGTTTCCCTCTACATTAATAGAGAAATTAAGTAGGATGGGTATAGGGAAAATATATGTTTTGGATATATTGAATTTAAGATGTCAATTCAACATCTAGTTTCAGATGTCTAAAGATGTGAGACCAGAGATCTTCAGTGATTGGGGCAAGATAAATAGATTGAGGATAATCATTATGGTGCAGATAAATCAATCCAAGGGAGATGATGAAACCACCAAGTAGTATAGAGGGATAAAAGAAGGCAGCTCTTGACAGAGGGTGTGATCTGGAGAAAGATCTAACAAAGGAGACAGAGAAAGAGAAAGACCAATCTGATAGGAAAGAGAAAAATCAAGAGAGAATGTGTTATTTCCAGAAACCTAGAGAAGAGACTATCAAAGAGGAGAGAATGATTGATAGTGTCAAAGGCTGAGAGAAGTCAAGAATTGATTGGGCGAAAGCGATCCATCTAATCTCAACTATCTCTCATTTCTTATCTGATAATAGAGTTAATCTCATCATTCTATAAATTTAGTTTCATAAAATATAGCTTGGAAAGAATGGGTCATTTGGCTAGGGATTTTTTAAAAATCTATTCTTTATATTACTGCATTAGAAGGTGACAAATATAAGCATTTCTTATGTTAATTGGAAGAAAGTGTTAAACAGTAATTTAGCTATCAATAAAAATAAAAACTGAAAAAGCTGGGATAGACCCCAGAGAAAAGATGGCCCTTAGATTTGAAATGTGGTCTCTAGAATTGTGTTTCTGATCTAATTTAACAAAACAAACTCACTTGTGATTTTTAAGGGACAAGGGTGAATTCCACCTAGCATCTATCACTGCAGCTGTTGATCCATAGCTGATCCTTAGATCTCCTGGGTCCATTGGACATGAAAAGCTGTCACAGTTGTAGCTGTGATATATGATCCCAAATGTGATAGAATATCTTGAAACAAACAACTGCAAGTATCTATCTATCTATCTATCTATCTACACATATATTTTAATCCTATGTTTTTTATTCCCCACCTCCATCCCTGGCAGAAAATCCATTCTGATTTGCACAATATCATCAAAGTATTTTTGTATTTATATATTTATTTTGTATTTATATTTATATAAATATAAAGTATTTATATAAGCATTTTGTTGTTATTCAATACTTGGAAATTCGTGAGTGACTTCAGACCTCTCTTTCTGTCCAGTCTAACCATGGTAGGGGAAGAGGGAAACACCTGGCTCACTGTGATTTCTTTTAAAATTTTTATTAATCTATCAATGTTTGGCTTCCTAAACTTTATAGATATTTATAAAAGAGGTATGGTGGGTATCCTGGGCTATATTGCATATTATTGTCATCTTGACTTTGCCTCTTTTTGTAGATTGAGTTATTTGTGTTTATGAATGAATAATTATTTAATCAAAAGCTTTTTTCAAAAAAAAAAAAGAGAAAAGTATCTGAACAGATTTTCTTATTTTGAAATTCTTTGGTTGAATACTTTAAAGAAAAACCTGATATACATTTTGTTTTGTTTCAATATATTTGAAAGACAAAGGGAAATTACTGAAGGTTCTGAGTAGAGATGTATATTATACATCAAAAGTGTGTTTTCTATAAAGATTACCTGTGTGTTATTTGTGGAGAATGGATTCAAGAGAACATAACCTGGATGGGAGAAATCCTTTTATAATGGTATTACAGTGATACAAAAATTGGACATAAAAAATTGAAAGAGGAAGTTTGAAGTGGAGATAGAAAGGAGGACTCAAGTGAAATATAGTTTCCAGATTTACTCTAGAGCACTTAGAAAATGATAGAATCTTGTATTGGAAACAATATCTTAAGGACCCTTCCCATGTAGCTTAGTTTCATTTTTTGTTCCTTAAAATGAAACTACACAGCCTTTGAATTTTGATTGACTTAAGGGATTAAGTAAGGCCTTTGAAGTAGTTTCCTGAGCCCATGGACACAAACAGGCTCCAGTTTTTCCCTCTGGGTTTGGATCTTGCACAAGTAGTATGACCAAGATTAGCCCAGCAAGACTGCTTTCAGCTGAACCCAAACTATTTCCTCAGGGAATTAGCCCTTTCCCTCTCTGGCTGACTTTTCCCTACTATTACTAACACATTCTACTTTACATTATTGTTATATGGACTATGAGTATCTCATTGTGCCCCTTTCTCAAAGATGAAATATCTGACTGGCTTAATTATACACAATGGCACATTATTTGTGGACACTATAGCTGAAAATGTTGATCTGTTTTCTGAGGAGCAGCTGGTAGTAAAGATAGTGATTTCAGAGATAACTCCATAAAACCGATCACTGGAGCCCTGAAATCAATACAATCATAGAATCATGGACTCTTAGAATATGGGATGTCAGAGTTAGAAGAGACCTCGGATGACAGTTAGTTGCACTTATCCCTCCTCCCCAAATGAGCTCTAGTCTGTACTCAAAATGAGATAATTCAACATTGAGAATCTCTAGGAGAAAGAGGAAATGATTTCCCTAGGGAACCTCTTTTACTTTGGAATATCTGATATTGTTGGGAAACTTTTTTTTTTCTTTTTATGAAATCTAAATATTTCTCTGAGAATTTTCAACCATTACACTTAACTCTGTCCTTAGCCCAAGTCAGAAAGACTTGAATACAAATAGAGCCTCAGATTCTTTCTAGTTGTGAGACTTTGGAAAAGTTCTTTCATTTCTGTTTGCCTAATTTTCCTTATCTCAATAAATTGGGGATAAAATGGCACTTACTTCAGAGACTTATTGTGAGGATTGAATGAGATAAAAGTACCCAGGAGAATGCCTGCTGCATAGGAGGCACGATATAAAATGCAAACTATTATCATAATCTTTCAAATACTTAAATGTTAAAATAATCAAATTATTAATTATTAATTATTTGTCATTATATATTAAATATGAAAAGTAAATACTTAAAATATGAAATATTAACATATTTACTGTTTTCTTGAATTCCTTGTCTATAGGATAAGTATGCTAACTACCTTCACTGAGGACTTATATTCCATGGCTGAAATAAAATAAAATAAAACAGCTTGAAGTACAAATTTTGCCTAATGGGAGAGATGTTTCCAGGAGGTTTATCAGTCGATAATAATGTAGTAGGGTTATCTAGGTGGCACAGTCGATAGAGCACCAGCCCTGAAGTCAGAAGGATCTGAGTTCAAATCTTGACTCAGACACTTAAGAGTTCCTAGATGTGTGACCCTGGGCAAGTCACTTGACCCTTATTGCCTCAGCAAATAATAATAATAATAATAAATACATATATTAAGCACTTTTGCTCTTGTTTAGTCATTACAGTCTTGTCTGACTCTTCATGACATGATAGGGATTTTCTCAGCAAAGAAACTGTAATGCTTTGCCATTTCCTTCTCCAGTTCCTTGCACAGATGAGAAACTGAGTCAAACAAGATTAAATGACTTGCTCAAGATCATACAGCTAGGGAGTATCTGAGGCTGGATTTCAACTCAGGTCTTGAGTTGACTCTCAAATGCAGGCAAAGTGCTTTATCTGCTGTACCATTTACCTACATTCAGCACCCATTATTTTCTAGGAACTGTAATAACAAAAGACAGTTCTTGCTCCTAAGGTGTTCATAGTCTAATGGAAGAAATAACATGAAACAACTATGTACAAAGAAGAAACACACATAGTATAAATTAAAGATAATCAACAAAGGAATCAGCAAAGAGGTGATAGACTCTCCTTTTTTTGAACATTTCAATTAGAGGTTGGACAATTCCATATTAGGCATATTATAAAATTATTATAAAATTCTTAATATAATATATAATATAATATGGCACATATTATATTATAATTACATATATTATAACATAATATAATTATAATATAACATTATATTCATTTATGTATGGATTGCACTTAATTCTTAAGTCCCTCTAACTCTCAAATTCTGTGATTCTATGACCTCAATGGCCTTCAATATCCCAAAAGATTTTCTCCTTAAGCTCCAGTTTATTAATATCTTTTGGAAAATGTGCAACCCAGAACAAAATACAAGACTGTGAGATTTAGTCTGACCAGGGCAAAGTATATCAGGAAAATCACCTGTCTAGTTGTGGCGACAGTTTGTCTCTTAATGGAGCCTTAGATTACATTAGTTTCTTAAGTCCTTCTGCAACACTGTTGATTATTTTGGAGCTTACATTCCACTACAACCCCAGATTGTTTTGCTGACTAAATACTTTCTGGAATATCTTCCTCCAGCTTATATTTTTGAAGGTGGGTGTGAAAATTAAAGTAGGCAACTTGACATTATTAAAATTCTCTGATTATTGATTGAAATCTGAATAGAGAAATAAAATGAAAATAGTTAAAACATTGAGAAATAAATAGGAATTGGATGACTAAAGAGTGTAAGAAGACGGAAGAACATATAGGAAAGAAGTAAGCCAATAGGAGAGGAGAGCAAGAAATTGTGTGCAGAGTGAGGAATTTTAAAGTTCAGGGGGTATATCACAATTTTTAGAGAATGTGAATTAGAAAGAATGATCTCTTCAATAGGGTGAAGGATTGGGAATGCAAGTTGATAAATGCAGAAATTCAAAAGATGCAGTGTTAAAATGGTTGTTATCATAAATGGGGAAGTCAGAAAGAATCATGATCGTTTACAGAGTAGAAAACTGATTCAGGAGTCAATATCCTAGAGAAAGAAGAGAAAATAGCTTAGAACTAAGTCACTGATAGTGGCAAGAGGAATAAGAAATTATAACTTGATGATTTGAAAAATAAAAAAAAAGATGTTTATCAAATGAGTAGAATAAATTTTAGGAAATGGCAGCAAGGAACAAAGAAAATGATTAATTATACTCTCAGTCCTATGAGAGGATGGACTAAGATTAGAGAATAATGTTTTCATCATCAGCTTTTTTTGAACGGAAGTAGAAATTGCAAGGAAAACATGTTCCATTATTCTATTCATTTCTTTCCTGATTGTGCTATTAGATATATATCTATGATCTTCTCTCTCTCTTCTCTCTCTCTCTCTCTCTCTCTTTATATATATATATATATATATATATATATATATATATATATATATATATCGCAGTTCATCGTGACCCTCCCATACTGTTTTCAACTACTTCCTATAGATCCTTCAACAGAAGACTCCATCTGGTCCTTCAGTCTGTTCTCTAGGTCCCCTGCCATTGCATTGCTTTAATGCAAATGAATCATGCTAACACAGTTCGAGTTTTATGGCATTGAGAATGAATGGATAGAGTCAAGAGGTACACCACTCAAAAACATAACATAGATCATTGAGGAGAACAGCAAATGAATAGCTATTCTAACTTTTGTAATCTCTAATCAAGTTCAGGAATTAATAAATTTCATTAATTTAGTAAGCTCATACAAAACTCTTCCCTCTATCTTTATCAAATTAGATAACTTACTTAGACATAGAGACAGAGACAGAAGCAGAAACAGAGACAGAAAGTTTCTTAAAGAATTGATTTTCAGTGCACTTTTAATAATCATTTTTTCAAAAGACAGCACAAAATTAGATTTTTCTTTTCCATAGTAAAAGGAGCCAGAACATCACATGTACACATTTATGCATATGAATGCAGATTTATGCATATACTATGGTCATATATCTTGTGTGCATATATATTACATATATATACACATTCTAGATTTGTGTGTATATTTATTCACTTACATGTATACATACAACCACTTGTATATATGTACACAGATCTTTTTTTTTCCTGATAAGTCTGAATATTCCTCTTTTTAAATTCTATTTATTGTTAAAAATTCTACTCAATGCAACCAAATAAAATGAATTTAACCCCTCTTCCAATCCAAAAGATGTTAAAAAAAACTTGAAGATACTAATCACACTCTTCCCCTCATTTTGCCATTTTCAGGCTAAACATCCTTAAGTCTTTCTTTTGATCTCTGTATAAGAAAGGGAAGAAAAGAAACATTTATTTTCCCTCTACTATTGCCAGAGACAAATGTCATCTTGTTTGATTCTCACAACCCAGAAAGGTAGATGTTATATGATGCTCACTTCATATTTCAATAACTAAGAGAAACACAGGTTAAGTGATTTAACTGAGTTTACACAGTCGGTAAATTCTGAGTCTAAATTTGAAATCAAGTCTTGACTCTGGGACTTCATCCAGCTTACCACCTAGTTGCTTAGCTTACTGCATAGTATAATTTCAACTAGTTTCACAATCCTCTTTTCTCTTTGGATACACACCAATTTATCAGTTTTCTTTTTCTTTTCTTCTCTTTTCTTAAAACATGGCACAAAAAAAAAAAAAACCTGAATGTAACATGAATTTGCCTGGACAGAATAGCAAAGAACTCTCACTCCCTTTATCTTATGTGCTGTGAATTTCTTAATATTATCTAAGAAAACATGTACCTTTTTAGCTGTTCCAAATCAATCAGTATTTATTAAGTGCTTATGACATTCTAGTCATTGTGCTAAGAGTAAAAGTCAAATCTTGTATTCCGGGTGCTCCTAGAATGATAAAGTCAAAATGAAAATAAATATTTACAAACAAAATATATCAGTTAATTTGAAGAAAATCAGCAGAAGGGAGTCCTTAGCATAATTCTGGGTGTATAACAAAAACTTCATATTTTTTCATCCATTCATTCATGCATTTATGCATTCACTTATTCATATATTCATTCATCCCTCAAGGTACACCTTGAATGTTTGTTTGTTTTCAAAAAGTCTTCCTTGAGACTTATTGGAAATATTTTCTCCCTCTCTCCTGACATCATTATAGAACATTTCTATATCTTAGTTAGACATTGGTCTTGCAGCATAATTTTCTGTGGATGTTTTTTAGCTTCCCTATTAGATTTTCTAAGTCGGTTGCTATCTGATTGCTGATTTCTGACTCCACACTAGGAAGGATTAATTTCACCAAAATCTAATCTCACTAAGTTTGCCCTCTGGTTGAGTCACTGTCTTCCATAAAGGGCATCAGATACAAATCCCATTTTATAGGGTTTCTCACTAAAATCCTTAAATAATAATAATGCCTTACTTTTACGTAGCACTCTGTAGTTTACTAATCCTTTTCACCTTCATTATCACATTTGATCCTCAGGAAAGACCTATGAAGGAGGTAGCACAGTGGATATTATCATCTATATTCTAGAGATAAAGGAACTGGCTCAGTTCCCTAAGTCACTTGTCTAGTTTTAAAGATCTACTTAGAAGCAGAGCTCAAACTTGGTTTTATTTGGGAATCCAATCTTCTGTCCATTTTTTGACTGCTCAGACTTGGCTTCATTTTGGGGTCCAGTCTTCGTTTTATTCTTTTGTCTGTATCTTCAAAGTGCAATTAAACAAATCCTCACAAGTTATTATATTTTAAGGCAAAAAAAATATATATTTTTCATTGAAGTCTCCTCATCATGGTTTGAAAGTGACCTTGGGATCTCAATGAGTATTCCAGAAAAGCATAAATTGTGATAGTTCCTACCATAAGGGAAAGACATCAAAAATAGACCTGAAGATGTCTTATAAGTTTATTGTGTAATATGTGTATTTTTGTTGTTGTTATTGTTCATCATTTTTTAGCAATGCCTCATTCTTCATGACCCTATTGGGGCTTTCTTGGCAAAGATTTTGAAATGGATTGCCTTTTCCTTCTTTAGTTAATATTATAGATAAGAAAGTGAATTCCCAAGTGGTTTTCAAAGTATGCTCTAGAGAATCCTGGGGATCTCTGAAACCCTTTTAGAGGGTCTACAAATTCAACAATAGTTTTTATTTCCAATATGGTAAATGTCTATAAATATAATCCAGAAAAACAAAAACTCTTTGGAGAGATCCTCAATAAATTTTAATAGGATAAAGATACTGAAAACAAAAGTTTCAAAACCACTGATCTAGATGCTAAGAACCTGCATAGCTTAATGCAGAGGGGTTCATTGCTAGATTTCACAAGTGATGACTTGCATTTTTTTTACACAGTTCTTCATGACCATCAATATAGATGATTAAGATGAAAATTGGGCAGGTTTAAAGCCTAAAGACCTAGGTTCAAATTTTGACTCTTCCACTGACCACTGTGAACACATGATGGACATTATTTGGGTATAGTTCTATCAAATGCAAAAGGGAATATCTATGAGGTCTTGTAGATCTGCCTCTGATTCTCCAAACTTTTCCATCTCACTTCTTTTTTGTTTGGATCTTCCACCATTATAATGGAAGTTCCTTCAAGCATAACTCTACTTCTTTTTCATGCTAGTGAATAAGTATCCATTCCCTAGGACAATGCCTGTTACATAGTAGATCTTTAATTTTTTCTACTCCAAAGTGATAACTTTAGTAACTCATCAAACAGTAATCAATATCTATGTTGGTTGAAGAGTTATTTGTTTCTTGTTGAATAAAACATATATGTATACATATTTCATTAAAGATTACTATGTGCCGAATTCTGGAGATGCAAATATAGAGCTCACATTATCATATGGTTAAATAACAAAAACTATAGGAAGTATGTTAATGAATGTTTAATAACTAATCTACAATTTCCTGTAGGATACATTTTTGAGTTCAATCTGTTTTATTAACATTTTCTGCATCATTTCATTAAATCTAGACAATCAGTAGTACAATAAATCAAACCTTGATGTACACTTTGTTGATTCCTGAGTTCTAGATGTTGATACTAAAAATGTAATAGTGAGCTTTCCTTTTCCAATTCAATTTCCCTCCAGTATACTCCATATAGGAGAGCGGAAGCTATGGGACAATATGAGATTACAGAGCCTTCATACGTATCCTTACCAAAAACTAATCAGCACTATCACCAGAGAGTTATTTCATTCTAGAAATTAATTTTGTCTCATTTATCTTGACTTTCAATAGAGCTAATAAACAAATTGTCACATATTTTCACTGGGTAATATTTCCTATCACAACATTTTAAAGGTCCTAAGCAATTCTAGAGATAATTAGCCCATCTTCTCTTCCTTTTTTTTTCTTGTTTGGGAAACTAAGAATCAAATTGGGAAGTAAATTTCTGAGGTCCTAAAGCTGTTTAAAAACAGAATTTGTATAAGAACCAACTCCCAGGATAGTATGATTTTTTTTCTTCATTTTATTACATTGACTCGATTCTCAAAGTCACTCCACAATGTACATATTTCCCTTTGACTTTGGAAATATCATTATGAATAATAATGTATTTCTATTAAGTATGAATTTTCCAGTTTGCTAAGACCCTCTAAAATCTGTGTCTAATAAATGTGCATCTCCAAATTCCAACTTAAATAAAACTTTGTCCATGAAGCCATCCTTATCTATTTCTTCACACACCATCTTTCTAATCCCATCAACTACTTTCTATTTAACTTGGATATAACTTGCATATTAATGTATTTTTTCACATTTTTCACAGTTGTATTTTTCATATGTGTATACATTCATACATACACATGTGTATATACATACACATATGTGCATATGGGTCAACAGAGATGATTAATCGATGAATGGTTTCTCTCTCTCTCTCTCTCTCCCTTTCTCTTTTCTTCTCTCTCTCTCTCTCTCTCTCTCTCTCTCTCTCTCTCTCTCACACACACACACACACACACACAGGTACTTGTCCAATAAAATGTAAGCTTTGTGTGAGTATGGTTTGTTTCATTCCTTGTAATTATACTTGTAACTAGCACAGTGCTGGAAATAGAGTAGGCAGTAAATCAAATGTGCTTTATTGTTTTATTCTAGTTTTCCCACTGCCTGTGAATAACAAATATGGTTCCTTATTTTGCTACCTTCTCTCATCCATTGATAATAGCAACATTTTTTCTAGCCACCTAAAAGCAGGTGGGTGGTGCAGTAGATAGAGTGTTAGATCTGGATTCAGGGAGACCTCATTTCAAACATAGATTCAGTTGCATAATAGCAAGTCACTTGTCCTCTGTTTATCTCAGTTTCCTATTCTGTAAAATGGAAATAATAAGAGCACCTACCTCCAAAGGTTGGTCAAGTGAAATAATTGTAAGTACTTAGCACAGTTCCTGGCACATAGAGAGTTCCATATAAATGTTAGTGTTCGTCATAATCACCAATAAAATGTAAGCTCTTTGTAATTACAGTTTGTTTCATATTTTTTTGTAATTATGCTTATAATAAGCTCAGTAATAGGAACACAGTAGACATTAAAAATTTTTCCCCATTTTTCATATTCTACTTCTTCCATCTGCCTAATTGTGAATAATAGACATGATCCACTTTTCTTCTTTTTCAATTATATTAATATCTTTTTTATCCTCATAGAGGCAGTTAGGTAACACAGTAGATATAGACCTAAGCTTGGAGTCAGGAGGACCTGGATTGAAATATGACCTCAAATACTCAGTAACTATGTGAACCTTATCAAGGTACTTAAATACTCTCTGTCTCAGTTTTATTAATTGCAAAATAAGGATAATAATAGCCACTACATCAGGGTTGTTGTAAGAATCAAATGAGGTAATAATAATAAACATGTATACAGAGCTTACTGTATATCAGCCAGTGATGTATAATTATTATCTAATTTGATTCTGAACATAACTCTATTTATAGAGAGGTGCTATCATTCACATTTTACAGATAAAGTAACTGAGGTAAATATAAGTGAAGCACTAAATATTTGCAAAACAATAAGTTCAGTCCATGACACATAGTAGGAGTTTAATAAATGCGTCTTTCTTCCTTTTCTAGCTACTTAGATTCATAACCTCAAAGTCAATCTCAAATCTTCACATTCACACAAATTTGAGTGATTTATTTTCTTTTTTGGGGAGAAGGTGCAATTGGAGTTGAGTGACTTGCCCAGGTTCACACAGCTTGGAAGTGTTAAATGTCTGAGGGAAAATTTGAACTCATGATTTCAGAGCCTGTGCTCTATTCACTGTGCCATCTGGCTATTCCATATGACTGGTTTCTAAAGCATATCAGACCTACAGCTTTATGGGACAAAGAACACTGGCTCAAATACATTAAGGAGATTTCTCAAGATGAGTGTCTCCCTCCCAACAAGCAGTTAGACAAGGAGAGGAGCAGCCCAGTTAACAGACAAGAATAATAGAGGGTCCCGGGATAATATTTCCTATAGGCTGGATTTTTACCCTGATTAGCCAGGACAAATGATCTCACATTCTAAGTCATAAATGAGGGAAAACTTTCAACCCAACCACATCTTTAGGATTGCTAAATTACTTTATATGGGAGTTTCAATGTCAAGGTAGCCCCAACTTAGTCTCACAAAGAAAAGGGCTATATGGTCCCATGTGATCCCTAGAGAAAGAAATCTGGCCCAAGGGCACAGCTGACCTTCCCTCAATTTTTAGAACACCATTTCCATCTTGTGAGGTAGCTTTCAAAGTTCACTTCATTCACACCTAATCCATCACACGTGTTTGTCCTCCCCTCTCTATTCAGGTAGCCATCACTTTATGTCCTAATGTGAATCTTGCCTAATTGTGAAATAATCTCCTCCTGACTCCATGCTTCTTCTTGCTTTTTTAAGTCATTTCTGACTCTAAGTGCCCTCATTTAAGGTTTTCTTGACAAAAACACTGGAATGGTTCACCATTTGCTTCTTTAGCTCATTTTACAGATAGGAAACAGAAAAATAAGGTTAACTAACTTGTGCATTTCACACTGCTAGTAAATGTCTGAAATTAGATATGAACTCAGGAAGATGAGTCTTCTTGATTTCAGATCTATATATTATCTCACTGCCATTTTTGCTCCTTTTCCAGAAAGCTGCAAAAATAATACCTCTAAAAAACACATTTGAATATATCACATGTGACATTTTTGTATATCCCCATAGATTCTGCCTAGATTTGTTCCAACAAAGCTAATAATCTAGATTATGGTACTTTAAAAAAAATTCTATTAATAAAAGCCTTTTTTAGTGTATAATAACATCACTTTTCACAAAAATTTTGCAAATGATAGTGTTCAATTAAACACAATTTCTAGTTCTTTCAGAATTTGAAGCTTACCTTTCTGATCTTTTGACTAGAAGTTCTCAAGGACAAATTTATCGATCCCTTGCTATCCATGTACTTGGGTATCCACTGCTATTTAGATATTTTTACTCTGTAATTTCTAGGGCAAGTGTCATTTATCTTGATATAGAATAGAAATAAGAAACAATGGAATAGCTCTGCCTTCTCTCTGTTCTTAGCTTTCATTGCCCTAGTCACCCCTAGATGTAGAGCCTTTTTTGATATCTCTCTTTCATAGAATATATCTTATACCAAGAAATAAACTGTATTTATTGTACTCAGTTTTGATTCTCTCATTGTCATTTCAGCACTCCTAAATCAATTTTTCACAAGACTTACCCGTGTTCATATTCTTCTATTCCCTGACCTTCCTTTCATTTTCTGTTCATATCTATTCTGCATCTAAGCTTGTTTTTTTTAAACATTCTTCTGCATTCATATTAACCTTTTCAAGCTATTGTAACTTTTTTTCCTCTTTTTAAAAATTTATTCCTTTTTTCTCCCTGAGAATTTTATTCTTAAGTGTCATCCTTGATGAAATGATTTACCTATGGAATGTAAATTTATGGGATCCTAGCTATATCACCTTTGACCTTTTAAAAATCAGCTCTCTTGACATTTTGATTGTATATTCAGCAGCTCCTATTTATCATACCTAAGATGGAGCCATCACTTCTTTTCAATTTCTTTCATTTTATTTTATTTTTTCATCCTAGCAAATAGTTGCTTTTTAAGGAAAATCAGTTCTAGATGTAATCCGTTTTTTGTTTGTTTGTTTCATGCAGGTTTTGAAGGATAAAATTGTAATAAAACAATTGAGAAAATTTTAAGTATTTACTTTTGGAAGAAAGAGGAAGAGGTCCAACAGGTCTGAATTATTGAAATCCCTAATCTTTACTGAATATGACACAATGGTGATGTTTCCCAAACTGTTTATGTATTGCTTATTTGTGGCATGTGGACTGTTGTTTGCATCAAACATGAAATCATAATTGTTTCTCTCTTAATCAGTGCTCTCTTTGTCTTGTTTTCCTCTTCTGATTCCTTGATTATTGGGTATAACTATATATATATTCAATTAATGATGCTACTATCCTCCTATTGAACTATGCAAAAACATAGAGAGCTGATTTTACTCCCAGACTTCACCCAACCAATGTCAGTGATAGTTGTATATACAAGTTTAATTCTGTGTTTTAGGCAATTTCCTCTTAATTATTGCTAAAACTTTTGATGTTTATGAAGACACATTTAAAGACTTAAAAAATATTAGTGACCTTTCCTTTTGATTTTTGTCTCCTGAGAACTTTAGAGTATATATTCTATTCTTTATTTAGTAGTTACTCACTGTGGCGTCTTATGGGGATGAGATATAGTCGTTCCCCTTTCAGTCCTTTGGGTTTTATGTCTGTTTGATGAGATTTACAAGAGACTAGGAAAAATCTTCTTTTTACCTTTGCTACTTAGATACCACCTCAGGGCAGGTGTCTTGTCATGAATATGTTAGAAATGCCAACCTCATTCTCAAGATGAGATACATAGCTAGACATATACATTTATCACATGTACCTATTTATCTATTCCATATTCATCTGTTTATTTTTTTTCTACTTCATGGATCTTAACAAATGGTAATTAATAAGCATTGACAATTTCTCCTAGAGATGGTGATAGTTTTACTTTTCCCTCTTGTTCTATCACTTCAGGACACATTTCTTTGATTATTCTTTCATTATTGTGTCAAAATTCTTTTTTTTTTTCAATTTGGTCATAGCTTTCTTCTTTTTCTTCTTGTTCTTCTTCTTCTTCTTCTTCTTCTCTTCTTCTTCTTTTCTTCTTCTTCTTCTTTCTTCTTCTTCTTCTTCTTTCTTCTTCTTCTTCTTCTTCTTCTTCTTCTTCTTCTTCTTCTTCTTCTTCTCCTTCTTCTCCTTCTTCTCCTTCTTCTCTTCTTCTCTTCTTCTCCTTCTTCTCCTTCTTCTCCTTCTTCTCCTCCTTCTCCTCCTTCTCCTCCTCTCCTCCTCCTCCTCTCCTCCTCCTCCTCCTCCTCTCCTCCTCCTCCTCCTTCTCCTCCTCCTCCTCCTTCTCCTCCTCCTCCTCCTTCTCCTTCTTCTCCTCCTCCTCCTCCTCCTTCTCCTCCTCCTCCTCCTTCTCCTTCTTCTTCATTAGTGTAAGTACCTTAAATCCTAGGGCGGTAGTGGTGGAATGGTACTCTGACTTCATTTCAGGTCTCCCCTTTGATCTGGAATCTCACCCCAAAAGCTCCACTCTCTGAAAAGTATCTGTAGTCACCAGTATCCCTGCCCTAGTAGCTCAGTACTACCCAGTGTGCTATTGTCTTCTTGCCTTTGGTCATCTCGCAGCAGGTCTGAGTCTGGCATTCCTGATTAGCCAAGGCTCCCTCAGTTTTCCTGGGCTCAGACCCCTGATTCCACCTGGTGTCCAGAAGCTGAAAGTTTCTGTGGTTTGGACTAGGCTCCAACCACATCCAGCTAGCCCCAGGGATCCCACTGGCTATTTCTGCAGAGCTTGCCTGGATGTGTTTACACTTCCCAGTTAAAGTGCGATAATGGAGTCTTTCTTCAGGTCTTCTAAATTTGTCCCAGGAGGATCTCTTCTGCTTCAACTCTTAATTGTTTTTCATTGGTCTGTGTTTGCCCTGAGGTACAAATTTGTTTTGTTTCTTTGGGAATAATCTGGAGAATTTGGCATTTTCTGACATAATTCATCCTCCTCCCAGAATCCTCTCTGATTATATAAAAATTTGAAGTTTTTGCACCATTAAATACAACTCATATAACCATTATTTTATTGATCTCTCTAATTAAAAGTGTCCTATTCTCTTATCTAATTTATATTTAACAATGTTGTCTATATTTTGTATATATTCTACTTCATTGCATGTATTCTTATTCTATATACATAAATATAAACAATTACATATCTGTCTACATATTATTGCTATTGTTCAATCACTCATATCCAACTTTTTGTGATACCATGGATTGCAGAATATCAATGCTGTCTTGGGGGGAAGGTCCTCTGGGCATTTTTTGCCAAGTAGTTTGCCATTTTTTTCTCCTCTGGATTAAAGGCAGAAAAAAAATATAATGGATTGGTTTGGAATCATACAGCTAGTAAGCCTCTATGACTTAATTTGAACTTATTCCAAGTCAAGTACTTTATCCACTGAACTACCTTCCTGCTTCTATAAACATATACATGTGGCAGCTAGGTGAAGCAGTAAATAGAATGCTAAACTTGGGGTCAAGAAGACATTTTTCTGAGTTCAAACATGATCTTAGCTACCGACTAGCTATGAGACCTTGAGTGAATTATTTAATAATATTTATACATATGTATCAGGTACATGATTCACCTCCACTATCATTAGAATGGACCCTTACAAATTAAGATAGTTTCATTCTTGCCACTTATTTCTTGTCCTAAGACGTTATCTAACAAATAGTGTGAGCAATGATTACTGCTTGATTAATCATAATCATCTTAAACTTCTCTTTTGAATTCCATCATCATAATATTAACACTTGACTTATGTTGTATTGTCACATGTCACAAGACTTATTCTTCATTAATTATTAAAAATAACAAAAGTATTTCATTAATAGATATTTATATCTAAATATGCCAACTATACATGATGGAAAGTCCATGTGCCTGTGTGCATTTATGTACACATGTATAAATATGTGTACATATGTATACATATATATGCAATTCCCTCTTTCATCTATATGTGTATTTATAATACCAAGGTCAGTCGTATAGAATTTTATTAGCATTCTTAAAGTAATCTAGGTCGATACTAATTAAAAATATACTTTATTCATTATGATATGTAGATTCTTATGCTTTTCTTGGGTCTAAGAATAATAAAATCATATTACATTACATAGTTTTTTTTTCCTTAAATCATGGCTTCACTCCCTATTTCCTACTGACAAAGTTCTAACAATATTTATTCCTGATCTTCTTCTTCTCTATTGTGACTATTCTAAATAAATATTCTGTCCACTACTAATGTGCATCTACCCCTGGGGGCCCTAAAGGTGCCTTAATGATTACGACCCTATTTCTGATTAAGCTGTTTACCTTGATACTATCTCTTCTCTCTACATTTCCAAAATACTGTTTTCTCTGAGCAATCCTCAGTCCCCTTTGCTGATTTTTATCCAGGTCTAGACACTAAAGGTGAACATCCTTCAGAACTCTCTCCTGTTCTCTTCACTTTTCCCTTCTGTCTCATGAAATTGCTATTCTTACTAGCTCCCATGATTTCACCCATCATTTTTTTTTTTTTTGCTGATAATTCTCAAATCCATTTATCAAGGCCTCAATTTTCTCTTAATATGCATTCTCAGACTTCCAATTGGTTTCGGACATCTCTACAAGATTCTGCTAACATCTTATACTTAACATGTCCAAAACAGAACTCATTATCTCCCTCCCACAAAATAAAATAAAATAAAATAAAATAAAATAAAAACTCTACTGAATTTCCCAGTTACTGTAGAGTATAACATCATTCCACCAGTCACTGAATCATACTCTTGTTGTTATATTCAACTCTACATTTTCTCTATACTCCCTTCTCAAATATTATTTGTTGACAGATCTTATTGATTTTACTTTAATAACATATCATGAATAGAATGCTCTCTCTCCTCATTTCTAAGTTTTCTTCAAATGTCAGCTAAAATTCTACATTCTGTGACAAGGTTTTTCTGATCCCTCTTCATAGTAGTGCCTTTTTTCTCTTAATTATCTCCAATTGAGTTTCTCTTCAGAATGAAATGATTGGCCAAAGTGCTTTACTACTATTTCTTTGAACTGCAAAACACCTTATCTTATGATTATTCCCTTAATGAATGCCAGTAAGTTGTGGTAGTTAGAGTTTTTCTTGCTTTGAAATGTACCATAACAAAATATACAGGAGGTGGCAGAAGGAAACTTTAAGTCATGAACATTAGAATGATGATGATCAAAGTTCAAATTTTGTTTCTGGGATTTTCTGGCTTTGTGAAAATGACAAAATGATTTTTTCCCCCTAACTCAGGTCATGTTTCCTGGTCTGTAAAGTGGGCATAAAAAGAGCAGTAAAAACATATTCCATAGGATTTCAATGAATGAGGTACCATATTTAAAATACTTTGTGAATCTTAATTATATACAATCTAATTATTTTATATCTATTTTATTATACTGTTATATATATTATATATGTATGTATATATAATATATATAATAAACTACTGTTTATTATATTTATATGTGGGCATGACATTTACACAAGTTAGCTTATAAGACTTCTAGGATCAGAAATCATGATTTATTTGTCCCCAACAGTGTTGTGCTGGTAAATATTTAAAACTGTCAAAGAAAGAACATAAAGATGTGCACACTTACATATATACACACACAAAAACATGTTTATATAGACATACATATATGTACAAACAAGTGTGAACAGATTTATTTGTACATGCATATATGCATATGTACATAATATAATACACATGTACATGTGGCATGTTTATGTTTAAATGTTATTATACTTTTCTACATTTCTTGAGGGGTAACTAGGTGGCGTGGTGGTTAGAGCATCAGGACGAGAGAGGAAGAACTAGGTTCAAATCTGGTTTCAGTCTTTGTCAGCTGTATGGCTCTAAATCAATCTCTTGACCCTGTTCACTTCAGTCTCTTTTATAAAGTGAGCTGCAGAATGAAATAGCAAATCACTTCTTTGCTGAGGATCTTTGCCAAGGAATCCCCAAATAGGGTTAGTCACAAAGAATGCACCTGAAAATGACTGAAAATATCACTTTCTTAAGTTTGGAAAATCAACAGAACAATAAATACATCCTGATTTGTGGCATTTGTTTCTGAAGTATATCATCTTATGCATCCCGAAGATTTAACACTAGTTCTCCGATATGATCTACCTTCAGCACACTACTCCTGGTAAATCTTGCAGAGTATATAGATTATATGTGTTTTGTGAGGATAATCTATTATAACAAACATTTATTGAACAAATGAATGAATGGATCAATGTAACATTGGTCAAGTATCTTAAGTATCCCTTAGTGACTTTATAAAATTAGGATTGAACTAGGCAGTCACTGGTGTTCCTTCTAGTTCTAGATTGGACAATCCTTTGTATTCTATATGAATTGGATTCATAGTGGATAGAGAATAAGCCTTGGAAACAGACAAAGGTAGATTTATTGTCTGCTTTTGATTGAAGCTGTCTGCAATTGTCCTAGGCAGAATTTGCAAAAAATGAAGAACCTTGGAGAATTTTTAGGAATCTAAATTACATTAGAAAAGAAAATTTTTCTCCTAAAAAATTTTAAACCCCCTATAGAAATGAAATTAAATATATATTCCATATCCCTATGATTTGATCAATGGTCATTTGCTTATCAAGCTAAACTCTTATTTTCTCCTATCCTGATCCCCCTAGTGGCTCAATGCCTTTGCATTTCCTTTTAAATTAATTTATTTATATAATTTGTCTTTCAGCTGTGGCTCATCTCCCCATTAGAATGAAAACAATTTTTTTTTTATATTCCTATAACTAATCACTGTTTGACACACAACAGATGCTTACTCAATGTTTATTCATTGAATGAATAAGTCGTTTATATTCACCTACTAATATGTGACTGTTGAGGATCATGCCTAGGTGAAGGGAAAGGTCAATTCTCTGAGAGCCTCCACAGATGTGGATCATAACATCTGAAGTAGTTGCAAAGCAGCCTTTGCTGACATAGGTGTTGTTTGTGGACTGGGAATGAAATAAATTGGAGACAGAGGGAAGAGGAGAGAGGCCAGGCAACTGCCTCTCAGTAGGGAAGTCAGAGAACAGCAACTGCTTCTCAGTCTCCTTGCATCATCATCATCATCATCATCATCAGGTTATAGAAAGAGATCCATTCTACAGGTCTGAATTAGACTTTCAGCACACACTGGCAGGTAGTTTCCATATCAAAAAATATGACCTTCTTTAATCCCTTTTTTTTTCTCCCATAAAAAGAAATGCTATGAAATCATTGGTCTGTATTTCCTCTTTGGGAATAGCGACTCATCCAAATTGAAAAAAAAAAAAGTTATTAAGAGTTTATTACTATCTGCCAAGACAAACCCAAGAACTTCATGACCATAATTTTTAAATACCTTTATACAAATAGGGTTAAGTCAGAGAAATATTATTTGTTTAGGATGGGCAAATATAATAAAAAATGATGATTCTACCTAGCTCAATCATTTTAATGTGTGTGTGTGTTATTGAGTCAGGAAAAAAATAATAATAAAATGAATTTGGAAGAAAACAAGTCAAGAATTCAAAGGAATTGATTTAAAAAAATGTTAAAGGAGGGTTAGCAATAGTAGATCTTAAACTATATTGTAAGGCAGTAATTATTGATACTCTGTTACTGGCTAATTTGGAACAGAGTAGACACAATGTACAGCAGTAAATGATTTTATTAACAATGTCTGGAAGTTTTGCCATTTGGTAAAAATTATTTGGAAAGCTAGGAAGCAATCTAGAAGAAACTAGATATAGACCAATATCTTATACCATATAGCAAGATGAGGTAAAAATGGATACATCATGTAGATTTAAAAGAAGATACAAGAAAATTATATCATGAACATATTATCAGACTTATGGATAGGAGAAGAATTTATAAATAAAAGAGAATTAGAATTGTGAGATCTGAAATAGAATGCGATTATGTTAAAAAAAAACTTTTAATACAAATAAAATCAATATACTGAAAGTTATAGGAAAACAGAAAATTGGAAAAAATATAGACAGCTTTTCAGACAAAGGCTTTATATTGCAAATATATAGATAACTTTCTCAAATTGATAAGAATGTGAGTTATTCCCCAATTGATACATGGTCGAGTGATATGAACAACTTATTTTTCAATGAAGACATCACAGAGATATATAGTTATATGAAGAAAATGATTTAAATCATTATTAAATAGAAAAAAATACAAATTAAACAACTTTGAGATATAATTTCATGATTGTCAGATTGCCCAAAATGAAACATGTTGGAAGGGAAATAGAAAAATTTGGACACCACTATACTGTTGATGGAACTGTGAACTGATTGGAGATCAATCAACATTTGTAGACCTTTTGATGCTCCCATACCATTATTATCTTTGTTTCCTAAGGTGATCAATGAGAAAGGAAAGAAACCTATACGTTCTAATATATATGTATATATATATGTGTGTGTGTGTGTGTGTGTATGTATATGTATACACACACACATATATATGTATTTATGTATATATCAGGTCTTTTTCTGTTGACAAAGACTTGAAAATTAAGGGCATGCCCACTAATTGGGGAATGACTAAACAAGTTGTGATATGATTGGATTGAAACATTACTGTATTGTTTAAAAAAAAAAAAAGATGAACTGGTTAATTTTTAAAAGCTTTTTATTTCCAAAATATATACATGGACAATTTTTCAACATGGACTCTTGCAAAACCTTGTGTTCCAATCCCCCCTTTTGCCCACCCTTTCCCCCAGATGGCAAATAATCCAATATATGTTAAATATGCATATATTTTATACAATTATCTTGTTGAACAAGAAAAATCAGATCAAAAGGGGAAACATGAGAAAGAAAATAAAATGCAAGCAAACAACAAAAACAAGAGTAAGAATTCTATGTTATGATCCAAATTCAATTTCCATGATCCTCTCTCTGCGTGTAGATGGATTTCTTCATCATTGGAACTGGCCTGAATTATCTCATTGTTGAAAAGAGCCATATCCATCAGAATTGATCATCATATAATCTTGTTACATCATCATGTCCTGGTTCCGCTCATTTCAGTTGCCATCAGCTCATGTAAGTCTCTCCAAGGCTCCTCTGAAAACATCCTGCTGATTGTTTCTTATAGACCAATAATATTCCATAACATTTACATATCATAACTTGTTGTATAGGAGCCACCTGCCAGTGGCTGCTGGAGGTCTAACTCAGACCTGTAGAAAGGATCTTTTCATGTGAGAGGATGATGATGATATAAGGAGACTGAGAGGCAGTTGCATTGTCTGACTTCTCTCCTTCTCCCTCTCCCTTCAATTTATTTCATTCCCAGTCCATAAGCAACACCTGTGTCAGTAAAGGCTGCTTTGCAACTCCTTCAGATGTTATGATTCACAGCTGCGGAGGCTCTAGGAGAATTGACCTGCCCCTTCACCTAGGCATGGTCTTAACAATAACTTATTCAGCCATTTTCCAACTGATGGGCATCCACTCAGTTTCGGTTTCTTGCCACTACAAAAATAGCTTCCACAAACATTTTTGCACATGTGGGTCCCTTTCCCTCTTTTATTATCTCTTTTGGCTATAAGCCCAAACTGATTAATTTAGAAGAAAAAAATGTTAAAAAAAGCTTACATGAAAGAGAGAGAAAGGGAGTTCAGAACTTAAAATATAACAGAGATACATTGAATTTTCAAAAAGAGTTTATTCTATACCAGGTACTGTGCTAAGTACTGGTGATATAATTAAAAGGCAAAAGTCTTTGACCTCAAGTAACTCATAATCTAATATGGAAATGCCATACAAAAGCCTATGCACAAACAAGATACTGAGAGAGTTGGAAGCAGAAAATACAATGTCCTTATCTAGTGAATTCAAAGGGTTGTAAGAGATTGTTATGATGATGAAGAATTTTTGTTTTCTAATGAAATAGACCCTATGTAAAGCTGGAGGAAGGGAGAGGCAGAGGTTTGTGAAATCAACAGAAGGATTTATCAAAAGAAGAGTGATGGCAAGGGTCAATGCTGAAAAATTACCCATGCATATATCTTGTAAATAAAAAAGATATAATAATAATAAAAAATAAGGGTGCTGTTATTTATGCTCAAAGAAAGGGCTGAAAGGAGGAATCAGATGAGCCTGTAGATGGTGGAAAGAGACTCCATAAAGAAAACTTCACTTTTAATTTGGCTTTGCAGAAAGGAAGAATTTCTATGACCTGAATAGCAACAGTGGCCAAGAATTCTTTCTTCCTCCATTGTTTGTCAATGCCATGAAAAACATGTCTTGCTTCTCTTAGATGGCTCATCACAATCTGCCTTATGTTACCATTATTCATGCATGTGTCTCATCTCCCACAGCAGCTCCTTGAAGCCGGGGACCATGTCTTACATAGCTTGGTATTCCTCAGTGCTCTGTGGTAATCAACAAAAATCTGTTGACTGAATGTAGAATGAGGTTCAGAAGGTGTGAGTAGGCCCATACTAAAATTTGTTTTTTTTAAATATACCAACACTCCTCTAAGAAAGAATGTTTCAGTAAATCTCTAGTTCACTATGCCACATTTCCGACAGAATTTGAACACATTGTCAAGTGGTTGTGGGGGAAAACAATGGGACTTGTAAAAGAACTTCAGACCTTTAGATAAGAAGCTCTTAGGATCCTAGATTGGAAGTTAGTAGGGACCATAGTAATCTCTGAGTCCTATCTCTTAATTTAAAAGAGCCCAAAATTTGTATGTGTCAGCTAGGTGGTGCAGTGGATAGCATATTGCACTTGGGATCAGTAATTTTCATGCTCGTGAGTTCAAATATGGCCTTAGACACTAAGTGTGTGCCACTGGGCACATCACTTAATTTTGTTTGCCTCAGTTACTCATCTGTAAAATAAGCTGGAGAAGGAAAAGGCACACTACTTCAGTACTGCTGCCAAGAAAATCTCAAATGAGGTCACAAAGAGTTTGACACTTACACTGACTCAACAACAACAAAACCTATCTAAAATATATCACTCATCCAGCACCGTTGGTCCCAGGTCTGTCTTCCTAACTCGAATTAATTATCAAATCAATCATTAGTTCATGTGGCCCTTGCCAAAGTTATGAAAATATTTTCATAATAATTGAGCTGCTTAGAGGGGAGATAAAAGGCAACTAGGGAGGCATCTGCCTCCCCTCCTTAAATGTGACCTGTCTATTTCTGTAGATGATAAAAATTTTTCAGCAGAGAAACACTTTTTATAACCCTTTGTATTTACTAGATAAGGACCTTGCTTTGCTTCTTCCCTCACCCTTATTGTGTATCTTGTTTGTGCACAATCAATAAAACAAATTTCAGAGAAGAGAGATGATAGTTTTCTTCTGGTATACGGAGAGATTTTATGCAGAAGATTAGGATTGTTCTCTTTGGTCCCAGAAGTTGTAGCTAAATTTAGTAGACTGAAGAAGCAACAGAGAAATGTTTAGTCTTGATATAAAGAATGTTTTTTTTTTTTTTTTAATAGCTTTATTTCAAAGTTGAATGGAGTTCTTCAGGAGATCATTATATTCCCCTCTTTGGATGATTTCAAGAGAGAAAAAAAAAAAAAAAGAACAACTATGCTTTGCCCTTGATATGGAGGATTTATTTATTTATTTTTAAAAGTGCATGTTGAGTTGTGTTAGATACTTTGCAAAATGACTTTGGATTTTTGGAGATCCAATGATTATATGACTCAGAAAATAACTTATAGACAATAGAAACAGAAAAATGTATGCTCTAGTGGCTACACCATCATGTTTGTAGTTAGAAGAACCTGAGTTCAGATGCATTTCTGACAAATAATGGAAATATAAAATTAGGTAAGTCATTTAATTTTTTTCTTCCTTTATCGAATGTGATTGGGATAGATGATTTTGAGCTCATACCCTGTTCTTGATTTAAGATCATGTGATCTCAGTATTCTTCAACAGTGTTCTAGAAAGTAAGTCTATGCACAGTCTTTCTGGTCATGAAGGATTGGGCAAGTGATTTAGATTTATTGGGTCTCAAGTTTGTTTGTTTTGTTTTGTTTTGTTTTGTTTTAATTTAAAAATCCTTTTGCTATGGATTACAGAAGAACATCTTAAATGAAATGATAAACAATCCTCTTCCTGAAATCTTAACAAATACAACAAATTTAAATATTCTTATTGTGATTTTTCAGTGATTATACACTTTGAAAGCAAAAGCCAAAAGTAACTTTAACCTCAGTCGTTGGTTGTTATAAGATAGTTGAAGAAGAAAAATCTTAGAAAATATCTTTCCTTATTTTTTCATCAGAACCAGGGACTTATTTAGAAGGAGAAGAAGTAGATGTGTTCCCGGGTAGAGGGGAGTGAGGAGTAATAAGGACACAAAATAAAATGTCCTTGTTCTCTCTAACCCTTTTCATTTTTTTCATGACAGCAAGTCCATTTTTCCTCTTAAATGCAAACAAGTTGCACTAAGCCTTGCTGCCAGACAAAAAATGATTATGGGATCATTTGTGTTTGCAGGATACAGAAAAATCAATCACAGATGTTTAGAGACCAACCACAGAAAATGTCTGAGGAGGGATATAGGTGGACTTGGGCAGAATAGGTTTTTGCAGCTGAGATAAGCTGAGAACTGACTGGCTGAATGCCCTTAGGTAGAATTTGTAATTTTCAAGTTCATACAACTGTTATGAACATTTTTTCTCCACGGGAGAATAGCAAGACAATCTCGTCAATTTAAGAAAAAGAAAACAAACAAACAAAATCCCCAAACTTCTTTAAAAATGTTTCTTCTTTTTTCATTAAAATGGATTATTTGGAGAAAAGATGATCTAGTCTAGAGATTCTTAAATTTGCTTGTCTGTGTGAGTGTGTGAGTATGTGGATACTGCATACCATTGATTCCTTGGTCAAGTTGATCTGCATTAAGAACTATTCAGAAAAAGGAAAAAAAATGATAACATTTATTTAGAAGTTTGTAAAAATAAAGAATGTTTTTTGCTTCTTTCTCTTAAGTTGATTGACTTTCTGAAATATTTCTATGTACCTTTTAGGAAGTACATGGAACCAAGTTTCTTTCATCTTTGATCCAAAAAAAAAAAATCACTTCAGGATTTTTGAAAATGAAAACTGACTTTTTATCCTTTATTTATTATGAATAGTACCATATTTATATTTTTGTTTTTTGGTAAATAGTATTTTATTTTATTTTTTTTCTAATTACATGTAAAGATAGTTTTCAACATTCATTTTATAAGATTTTGAGTTCCAAATGGTTCCCCTTCTCTGTGATCCCTATTTCCCAAGGCAGCAAGCAATCTGATATGGTTTATATATGTATAATCATGTAAGCATATTTCCACATAAATCATGTTATGAATGAAAAAACAAAAGGGAAAACCAAAATTTAAAAAAAAAAAGGTGAATAAAATCTGCTTAGATTTGCATTCAGGCTCCATATGTTTATCTCTGGATATGGATAGATTTTGTATCATGAATCTTTTGGGGATTATTTTGAATCATTGCATTACTGAGAATAACTCTATCATACTTGGCAATCAAATAATGCTGCTGTACTCACTTCACTCAGCAACAGATCAAGGAAGTCATTCCAGGTTTTTCTGACATCAGTCTCTCATTATTTCTTATAGTGCAATAATATTCCATTAAAATCATAGAGCCAACTTGTTTAGCTATACCCCAATTGATGAGCCTCCCCTCAATTTTCAATTCTTTGTCATATAAAAAAAACTGCTATAAATAATTTTGTAGATGTAGGTTCTTTTCCCTTTTTATGATCTTTTTGGAATATAGTCCATGTAGTAGTATTGCTAGATCAAAGACTATGTACAGTTTAATTGCTCTTTGGGAATAGTTCCATTGCTTTCCAGAATGGTTGGATCAGTTCACAATTACACCAATTATGCATTAGTGTCCCATTTTTTCCACATCTTCTCTAAGGCATTTATCATTTTTCTTTTCTTCTATATTAGCTTGTTTAATAGGCATGAGGTACTCCCTTAGAGTTGTTTTAACTTGCATTTCTCTAATCAATAGCAATTTAGAACATCTTTATGATTATAAAATGCTTTAATTTCTTCACATAAATTGTCTATTTACACATATGTGTATATATGTATATTTATCAAGTGAGGAATGAGGACAAACACGAAATTGAGATTAGCTAGTTCCCCAGTACTGTACATCAATTTCATTACAGCATGCTTGCCAGAATTGTACATAATGGATGTTGTTTTGCTGCTTTCCAAGGTATCAAAGGAGTGAAACAAGACTGTGTGCTTGCTCCTATGCTTTTGATCATGATGTTTTCAGCAATGTTATCAAATGCCTTCAAAGAGAAAAAACATGGCTCAAGGTCAGCTACTATCTTGAAGACAAATTCTGCAACTTGAAAAAGCTACAAGCCAACACTAAAGTGGAAGGAGTGTTGGTGCATGATTTTTGTTTGCAGATGATTGTGCACTAAATCCATCCTTTGAAACTGAGATGCAATAAAATTTGGCTCTATTTTTTGCTGCTTGGAGTAATTTGGCCTAATGACTAACACCAAGAAAACAGAGGTACTTGATCAGCTAGCACCTCATCATCCACACATGGAACTCTTAGTTACAACAAATGAAGAAATTTTGAATGTAGTGGGTAAGTTTACTTACCTTGGCAGTATATTTGCCAGGGATGTACACATTGGTAATGAAATTTGATTCATTGTCAAAGGTAGCTCAGTATTTGTGAGGCTCAAAAAGAAAATGTGGAGGAGAAATATTAGACTGATTATAAAACTGAAGGTCTATAGAGCCATTTTGCTGAATTTATTTTGTATGTCAGTAAAAACCTGGACAATTTACCAGCATCATGCAAACTGAATTGTCTTAGGAAGATTCTGAATATCACCAGGTGGGATAAAATACCAAACACTGAGGTCCTAACTTGAACCAAATTGCCAAGCATTTCAATTCTATAGTACAGAGAATGCAACAGCATTAGATTGGTCAAATTGTTTGAATGTCAAATGTATGTTTGACAAAAAGACTATTTAATTGAGCACACACAGCAAGTGTTCACATGATCATCAGGAAAAAAAAAACTGATACAAGAACACTCTCAATGTCTCTCTTAAGAACCATGAATTGATTACCTGATATGTAGGAGACACTAGCACAGGTGTGCCCTCAGCAGAGAAGGTGTGATGCTCTTTGAGTAAAGCAGAATTGAAGTAGTTGAAAAGAAACACAAAGTTAGAAAATCAACTGCAATTATTCACACGGAATGTGCCCAACTTTTGCCAAAGCATTTTACTAGCCTGATCAACCTCCAATGAACACAGTTCAACTTGACTCTTACATAGTGAGGTAATTTTGATCCTCCTTAAGAATGAAGAACAACCAACCAATGAAGTGGGGAACTAGACTATGTTTAGTCTTAAGATTTGATTCAATTCTCTGTATATTTCAGAACTGAGGCCTTTAGAAGGAAAGGGACCCACATGTGCAAAAAATGTTTGTGGCAGCCCTTTTTGTAGTGGTGAGAAACTGGAAACTTAATGGATGCCCATCAATTGGAGAATGGCTGAATAAGTTATGGTATATGAATGTTATCGAATATTATTGTTTTGTAAGAAACAACCAGCAGGGTGATTTCAGAGAGACCTGGAGAGACCTATTTGAACTGATGCTGAGTGAAATGAGGAGAACCAGGAGATCATTATACTTGGCAACAACAAGAGTATATGACGATCAATTCTGATGGACGTGGCTCTCTTCAACAGTTAGATGATTCAAACCAGTTCCATTTGTTCAGTGATGAAGAGAGCCATATGCATCTAGAGAGAGGACTGTGGGAACTGAGTATAGACCACAACATAGCATTCTTATTCTCTCTATTGTTTGTTTGCAGTTTGTTTTCTTTCACACTTTCTTTTTTCTTCCTTCTTGATCTGATTTTTTTGTACAGCAAGATAACTGCATAAATATGCATACATATATTGGATTTAACATATATTTTAGTATATTTAGTGAATTGGACTACCTGCCATCTAGAGGAGGGGGTGAGAGGAAGAAGGGGGAAATTTGGAACAGAAGGTTTTGCAAGGGTCAGTGTTGAAAAATTACCCATACATATGTTTTATAAATAAAAAGCTTTAATATAAAAGAAAAATATGAAAACATATTCTTCAATAAAGAAGTATGCACTTCAAAGAAAAAAAAAGAAGTGAGGCCTTTATCTGAAAGACTGCTTTAAAAAAAGGGGGGGGGGTTTCCTATATTTCTGCTTTCCTTTTAATCTTGGTTACATTAGTTTTGTTTTTGGAAAGAAAACCTTTTTAATGTGATATAATCAAAATTATCCATTTTGAGTTTAATAATGTTCTCTATCTCGTTTGGTTACAAATTTCTCTTTTCCCCATAAATATGAGAGATAAACTATCTCCTGGTCTCTCAATTTGCTTAAGAATCACCTTTTATTTTAATCCATTTTGCTCTTTTCTTGGTGTATAGTATGACATGTTACTCTATGCCCATTTTCTGTTTTTTAGTTTTTCCAAATACTGAGTTTGTCAAATACTGAGTTCTTATCCCAGAAGCTGGAATCGTTGGGTTTATCAAATAGTAGATTACTATTATTATTTACTACTGTGTCTTATATTCATATTCTACTCCACTGAGCCACCAATCTATTTCTTAGCCTATACTAAACAATTTTGATGATTGATCCTTTAAAATATAGTTTTAAATCTGGTGTAGTTAGGCTGTCTGCCTTTACATTTTTTCACTCATTAATTTCCTTGATATTATGTATCAGTTTTTTCTTCTAGATTAATTTTTTATTTTATTTCTAACTCTAAAATAATTGTTAGTAGTTTGATTGATGTGTCACTGAATAAATCAATTAATTTAGATAGAATTATAATATTTATTATATTAATTATTTACAGCATTGTCCTGTCATCTAAATTCTTTGTGGTTCAATTTCTTCATCTGTATTAAGGGTCATATCTTCCTCACATGATTGTGGAGACGTAAAGGGATTAGAAGCCATTTTCTGTAATTCTGGAGAAACTGAGGAAAAAAAAACAGATTAGTTTTTAATATTTAATAGTGGAGAATTTGTACTAGCTGAAACTAACTGGCTGACTGGGACTGTTGTCTCAAAGCATCCAGCTATAAGAGAAACAAAGGCAAGGGGAAAGAACACTGGGTAAGTCATAATTTTAGGAAGGATCACAACTTTAGTACTGAAAGGTTAGGAGTCAAAAAGTTCAGGAGTAGGAAGTAGCAGGTATTTGAGATAAGTCATCTGGAATTTTAAGATTCACTGGAATGTGAGAGTGGTTAGAGCTTAATGGAGTAAGGAAAAGGAGGGTGGCCATGATAATTTTATTCAGAGTATAACATAATAATTTAGGAAAACCAAAGCACAACAATTCAGGAAGCTGAGGCGTTGTATTCCACATTCTCTCTAGTAGGTATTCAAATCATTGAATTATCTTGGAGGGTCTCAGCACCATGATTTTAATTGACCCTAGCGGGATTGGATAAAGCAAAAATAAAATTATGGTGAGGGCAAATCTCTCCCTGATAACTCCAGAGTTGTTAACAGCATTCCTTGTTTAGGGTGGAACAGAGGCCTCCCTGTTGCAAGCATGTCCTCTGCAGTTCAGGAGCACCATCTCAGCCAGGGAATCCAGTTTGAGATAGTTTAATGTGAGTTGGGTCTGCAGTCATTTGTGCACTTAGCATCTACTTGTAGAGGAAGCAGCAATGCTCAAGGCAGTTGTGCTAGCCCTTCCAAGAAGGATATTTCACGACTGTCCAGGGAATTCCAAGGGGGAAGAGTGGGAACTGAAATGTCTCCATCTGTCCTCACCAAGAAGAATAGACAGGATAGGGAATACTCTTACTAGGATAAAGAAAGGAGCCAGATTACTGAGCAGAGAGTAGGAGTATGCACACTTAGACCATCACAGCAGGCATACCATGAACTTTCAAAGGCCTGATATCAAACCACAATGTCCTTCAAGGATGCTGGAATATTAATTAAGGAACTGGGGTTACAGGACTGGGGAAGTGGATCAGAAAGATTATCAGTCCCAAGACAGGTGACTGTACCTTGGAGATTTCAAGGATGATTTCTGGTTGTTTCCAAGAACAAGTAATCAGAAAATGGTCCCAGAAACTGAGTCTGTCAGGGCAATTCCAGCAGAATAGAGGAGTTCAAAGTTAAAGTAGAGCCTGCAATCATAGCCCAGCTGGTTTACAAATAACAAACCAAGCAAGGAGTAAAGATGAAAAAGAACTGCTGGGAGGGCTACTAATTTGAACTGGTGGGTTAGGAGGGGCAGTAATCCTGGGGCAAAGTGAATAGGAATTAGTAGCACTAGGAGTAGTACGGAATGAAAAGGGTTAGACAGGATCTAGGTTGGGGAAAGGATTACTATGGTGGCCAGAGAGATAGTATAACCTACTGCCTGGAGTTTAACTTTTGTCAAATCTACTTTCTATCTCTCCCTCGGCTACTGTCCTTTCAATGCCTAGGTGAATTGTTCGATGAAGGCATTTTCCTTATTCTTTCAAGTGCTTCTGGGAAAATCCACCAAGTTTCCTAGTCCTTTATCTCTTATTCTCCTCTTTTGTTTTATCAAAGGAATCATCCAAGTGGGAATAAATAGTGATTCAACTGTCAAGTAGCCATCTTGCATACAAGTCCTGAAAGTGAAATCCTCCCCTGAAAGGGGTTTTCCATCCTGGAATTTATTTAAAGATCACTCCAATAATTACATGTTCTGAAGGAATATTGTGGTCAATGAGATAATGCAGATACATACTATAACATCCTTCACAGCAACAGTTACCCAAATTTTAACTCAACATTTTTCATCCTAAATGCAAAATACATTGTAAGAGGGGACCCAGTCAGAACCAGTTCCAATTCCTCCCAAATCAGTGGGATTCAAAGTCTTTTAGGGACAGGGACAATGGTTTTATCTTCTGAAATTGCTTCCCACTGAGAATGGTCACAGATTTGAATCACCCCATAAGATCCTATCTTTGGGGAGTGTGCTACAACTGATGGAAGCATCTTATGAGCTGATCTAGATCCCAGAAACAGGTCAATATAGCTGTAACTTGACCAAAATCTAGAACAAAAAAATTAATCTAACAAATAAAGGTTAGAATAGTCTGAGATAGAAAGACTAGTTCACAAGGATTGCTATAAAATATGGAAAGGCCAATAAAGATTGGCCCACAGCTTCCCATATAAGAAAATGTTTGTCTCACAGGACAGAAAAATACTAAAGGTGTGTCAGATGTTTTCCCAATAAACAAAAGAGACAACTGTGTCAATTTTTTTTTTCATTAATTTGAAAACCTTTAAGGATGTGAATACCTACAGATATAAATATCTAGTAATTGATAGATGACTGGGCTAAATACTCATTTGCCTAATTATGTAGGATATAATGACTACATATAGTCAGATTGGAAACAGCAACATATAACATAATTGAATTGTACTGATGGTTGCTATTGACAATTTTTTCTGATCATAAAAATCAGCCACAGAAGGAAAAAAGTAGTGACAGGGATATAACATAATACAATCAGTCAAAACTGATTTTTTTCAGCACATCCGTGACACAGGGTAAAATAGCCTTAATTCAGTTTTACTTCAGGTAATAATCTCAGTAACTTTCAGATGGTGGAGCTTTAAAACTCCCAAATAATATTAACTATAGGCCCAATAAATTTTACCTCCAATAACAAATCCCATTTATCAAAGCTCCAGGTGAATCCTCAACAGGTATTTAACACGTCCTTATATTGATAACAGTAAGAGATTCATCCCAGAAAGTGCACAGCTTGTCTTTCGTATCTAAGTAGATTTTTTTTAAGTTCAACATTACACAAATAATTTTGCTTTTAAAATATCCAATACATAGAAAAATTCTAAATTGCATATTGTCCATAACAGAAACATGTTCAAAGGGACAAAGGTAAAAACTATTATTCTCAGAATTCCCTTAAATAATAATTTTAAGATGCCTCAATACAATCAATGAAAATTCATACAGAGGTATCCTAATTTCACATAAAAGAACCTTATCAAAATTAATACTAATAATTTGTAAAAGTAGGCTGTTGCTATAAACAATAAAATGCTCTCTGCAATACAGAGACAGTTGAATTTATCTTCATTTCTAAAAAAAAAAAAAAAAAAAAAAAAAAAACAGCCACAATGGGAGGGAGAAAGAGGGGGAAGAAGATGAGTTAAATTTTCACCTTTGAAGCCAAAAGATCCCTTCTGTTTCTTCCTCCCCCACTCTACTTCTCTTTATAATTAACTTTTAGGGTGCCAAATCCTTCTCAGGATTCAGCCAGCCAGTATTTTTTTCTTCCAAACAAATGACAAGTTCCTCCCATTAAAAGACTTGCCTCTTTCTGTCCAATATAACTCTTCTCCTTTTTGACATGCTTTCTCTCTCTTTCTCTCCCTCTCTCTCAATTTCCATCACTATCTCTCTGTAATACATCTCATCTTTCTCTCTCTGCCTGATTCCAACATGCTTTATCCCTCTCCAACAACCTATCAAATCAATAATCTTTACCATTATTTTTTAGATTACAATATTATGATAACCCCTAGTTAATTATCAATTTCACAATTTTCAACAAATGATAGATAAATATAACATAACCCATCACAAAATAGATAGGAATCTCATGTAATTTACACTCATTTCAAATTTTAACATACACACCAAGTAAAATTACTTAAACAAAATCAGTATTTTTCCATGTGATATTCTAATCAGATATTTCATTTAAACTGTCAATTGTTTCTGCAATTCAATCCTTGTCCTATTTAGGTAAAATCACCTCTTTTCTCCTTTCCTAAGTTTTCTTTTTTCTTCAAAACTTTTAAGGTTCACAATATAGTTAACAGCTAAATGTTATTTATTATTTATTATTATTATTTACATTATATTAATTATATATATATTACATTAATAATTCTTATTTTTATTATTATACACATGTCCAGCAGAGCTGACAAAATTTTAAAGCATAACTTATAATGTTTACAAATTACTTACTATACATTTTAGAAGGTAACACACTTCATCTAATTAGGGAGAATGTGACTTCTTCAGGTAGTTATCAGGACTTTGTTTTAATAAGCTATTTTGAAATTGGATCAAATCAAATACAGCTTTAATTTTTTTTGTCTTTTAGCAGTAATGGTTCAATATTCAAATTCCTAATATCTTATATCCAGAATAAACAGATTTAGCATGCACAAGGCAACAGTAATTATCTCCCACAATTTCAGAATCACAATATCAATTTAAATAACAACTAAGCTCCCAAAATTCAATAGAACAATAAGCCATATCCTTTTTCCTACTTAGGTAAGTTTCCCTAAATTCTAATTAAATGTTGCAGACAAACTGAATTATCATTTGGTTTTATATATATACATTTACACATGTATATGCATACACACATATGTAAACTGGTTTTCAGAAGTTTGATAAGGAGGCTATTTTTTTTTCACCAGAGTTATTTTTCTCTTCAAAGCAATTGAAATCAGCTTCTGTTGTTCCCTCTCTTACATGTTTCCTCCCCTACCCTATGTAGAGCTGCAACTTGATTCAGATAAAGTTTTATTCCCCCCCCCTTTTTTTTTGTAACGGGTTTTCAAAAAGACTGCTTTTCTGCTAGATTTTAAAAACAGCCATGCTTTCTCTATTCTTTTGTTTTCAAATTAGTGCAAACAGGTTACAATTTATTCCAGTAAGAAGTTAAAAAAAAAAAAAAAAACTTTTCACAAAACATTTTTATGCTAAACACTTTGCAATCTCGAAATGACCAATTGTTAAATTCTACAATCAAGTTCTTAAAACTTAACAGAACTCCTTAAATCAATACAACAGACAGATAAGTCACAAATACAGATCACACAGACACAACATTTAGCAAATACAAACTAGGGGCAAATTCCTGATATCTCAGAAGTGCTGTGAGGGGAGTTTTCAAGTAGACAATCTCTCCCTCTCAGAAACCCAAATTGTGCCTTTTAAATAGATTTCCAAACTCCAGCCTGGTGCATTCTCTGCCTTCACAGAGAGTGCCCGGATGTAAAAAAAAAAAAAAAAAAAAAACAGAACCAAATTGTGCCTAATGGCACCCAGATTTGTGCCCAAAGGCACTCAGACCAGATAGTGCCAAATGGCAGCCCATTGGCACTTTCCAGAGTTGTATGGCTTGTCAGCCCAATGTTTTCTAGAGACTCAGATTTGCTAGCAATCACACCAGACAGAAAACTTACCCTGCAGAGGTATCAAACTAGGTTCTTCACTGTAGCTGAAATAGAGGTGTCACCATTGAATTGTTGCTGCAGTTGGAACTGCTCTCTCCATGGGACTCTGGAAGAAACTATATGCTGGCTTTCCTAAAGGAGTTCACCACCAGCCAGCTCAAGGGCCCCTGCAAAGGCCTGCTATTCTCTAATCTCTAATCTTATTCTCAGATGTTTTCTCACTGGGGCCTTCAAAAATGTAATGCCAAAGAAACATCAAGCAAGGCAGAGATTAGTTTTTAACATTTTGATAGTAGAGAATTTAGGCTAGCTGAAACAAATTGGCTGAATGGGACTCTTGTCTCAAAATATCCAGCTATAAGAGAAACAAAGGCAAGGGAAAAAAAAAAAACAAACAAACACTGGGTAAGTCATAATTTCAGGAAGGATCATAACTTTAGTCCTGATAGTTTGAGGGTAAAAAAAAAAGGTCAGAAGTAGGAAACAGAAGCTTGAGGGGCCAATCCCAGCAGACATTTGAGATAAGACATCTGGAATGATGTTGGACATTGTTCTTTGACTTAGTGAACAAAGCCCAAGGACATGTTTTGGGGCAACAGAGGCAGATTTACTTGCCATTCTCATAGATAGTTGTTTGTTGTTCTTCATACTTGAAGAAGACCAAAATGAGAATACTATGTAGGTACAAATGTACAGTATGTTCAACTTTGGTTGTTAGATATTTCAAGCTCAGAAGGCTCTATCATGGGTTAAGAACAAATTGTCTATATAAATATTGGAAATAAGATATTTCTATTCTATTCCTAAATGATCCATTGCTAGTAAATAACTGAATTAGTATTAGACTGCACTTTGTGCTAATTCTAAAAATGCTCTCTGTCCACTAAGCTGTATTGTTTCTGTTATAAAACATAGACCTAACTTAGAATCTAGAAGGACCATTTGAATGAAGCCTCAAAGCATGATGACCGTACCATAACCTCTTCTTTACTTTTTTTTTTTTTTGTGATTTCTTTACATTTATCTCTGTAAAACTTGATTTCTCTATAGGATAAATGAGATTTCCATTTTTATCTTCATTAGATCATTAAACCCTCAGTCAGGTGACTCTGGGCCTATCTAACTACCCCCACCCACACCCTCTCTCTTTTATTTAATATTTTTTTTTTCCATTTACATGTAAAAACTAGTTTTATAATATTTTTTCTTAAAATTTTGACTTTAAAATTATCACTCATTCTCTCTTCAGCTCCCTGATTGAGAAGGCCTTTTGCTATATCTTAAATATGTGCGGTCATTAAAAATAATTTTCATATTAGTCATGTTGTGGAAATAAACTCAGATTCAAGAAAAAAAAAGAAAGATAATAAAAGTATGTTTTGATCAGCATTCAGACTTCATCAGTTCTTTCTCTGGAGATGGATAGCATTTTTCATCATAGATCCTTTGCAACCGTCTTAGATCATTGTATTGCCAAGAATATCCAAGTCATTTCTGATTAGAACAAGATTTAAGAATTGTCTGTCACCTTTCCCAAGTTCCCCTTACTGTAAAAGCTCCTTTGTGTCCTTTTTATGTATGATAATTTACCATCTTCTAGTTTCCCCTTCTATCTTTTCCCAATGCATTTTGTATTCATTAATTTTATTCTTTTAGATATTATCCCATCATAGTCAACTCATTTCTGCAACCTTTCTTTATGAATACTCTTTTTAATAGTCCTAATAATGAAGTTCATAGAAGTTATACATATCATCTTCTCAAATAAGAATGTAAATTGTTTAACATTATTGAAGGTCTTAGCATTTCTCTTTTATATAATACTAGTTTTTATACTTCTCTTGAATCTGATATTTAAAAATCAAATTTTCTGTTCAGCCCTGATCTTTCATTAGAAATGCTTATAAGTCTTATATTTATTAAATATCCATTTTCCCCATAAAAGAAATATACTCAATTTTGATGGATTCATGATTCTTGGTTATAATCCTGCCTTTGCCTTTCTGAATATCTGGTTCTAAGACTTATGATCCTTTAATGAAGAAACTGATACATCTTTTATTATACTGTTTTCCTGTTTGTGACTTCACAATATTTGAATTTTTCTTTGGATGGTTTTCTCCCTGACCTTGGAGCAGTGGAATTTGGCTATAATATATGGAAAGTTCACTCTTTTCATTATTGATACTAACAATTTGATTTTCTTCTTTTTTATAATCAAATTAACTAAAAGGTTATCTATTTTTTTCATAAAACCAACTCTTAGTTTTGTTTATTAGTTAAATAGTTTTCTAACTTTCAATTTTATGAATTTCCCTTTTTATTTTCAGAATTTCAAATTTGACATTTAAAATTTTTTTTCTAAGTTATTTTTTAGCTGCAAGCCCCATTCATTGATCTTCTGTTTCTCTATTTTATGCAAGTAAGCATCTAGAGATACAAACTTCCTCTAAGAACTACTTTGGTTGCCTATAAATTTTGGTATGTTGTCTCATTATTGTCATTCTCTTGAATGAAATTATCTATTGTGACTATGATTTGTTGTTTCACCCACTCATTCTTTAGGATTGGATTATTTACTTTCCAATTAATTTTTTATCTAATTTTCCCTGGCCCTTTATTACATGTAATTTTTATTGCATCAGAATCTGAAAAAAGATGCATTTACTATTTCTGCCTTTCTGCATTTGATTTTGAGGTTTGATGCTCTAATACATGTTCAATTTTTGTGTAGATTCCATGTACCCCTGAGGAAAAAAAAATGCTCCTTTCATTTTTTTCCAAAGATCTATCATACCTAACTTTTCTAAAATTCTTTTTGCCTCCTTAAATTCTTTCTTTTTTATTTTGTGGTACAATTTACCTTGTTCTGAGAGAACAAGATTGAGATCACCCATTAGCATCGTTTCATTTCATATTGCTTCTTGCATCTCTCTTAACTTCTCCTTTAGGAATCTGGAAGGCATGCCACTTGGCACATATGTGGTTGGTATTTATATTACTTCTTTATCTATAGTACCCTTTAGAAAAATGTAGTTTCCTTCCTTATCTCTTCTAATTAGATCTAATTTTTGCTTTTCCTTGATGTGAGATCAGGATTTCTGGCTCCATGTTTTTGTTTGTTTTTATTTTTAACTTCATCTGAAACATTATAGATTATACTCTAGCCTTTTACTTTTACTCTGTATATAAAACTGTGCTTTAAATGTGTTTCTTATAAGCAACATATTATAGCATTCTGGCTTTTAATTCAGTCTACTATCTGCTTCCATTTTATGGAAAAATTTATCCTGTTCACATTCACAATTAAAATTTCTAACTCTGTATTTCCCACTATTTTATTTTTTTATGTCTGTGTCTTTGTCTCTATTCTCATCACTATTTCTCTATTGTCTTTATCTTTCTCTATTTCTGTACTCTTCTTATTCTCTCTCTCTCTTTCTCTCTCTCTCTCTGTGTCTTGACTCTATGTCTGTCTATGTTTCTTCTATCTCTCCCTCTACTCTGACTCTGTTTGTCCATCTCCTTCTTTCTTCCTCCTTCTTATTGCCCCCTCTTTCTGTAAAGATGTGTGATTATATCTTATTCAAACAAATTAAATTTACAATTTTAAGACAAGAGTGGCATGGAAACAAGAGAAAGCAGTTTCTCAAATAAATAAATAAGTAAATCTGGGCTTTAATTGTCCTAGTAATTCAATATGATTCAATAGGGTGACACAATTAGCATAAAAATAGATTTATTTCACCTCATCCCTGAGGCTCTAATTGAGAGAACTATGTAGATGTTGCCAAACTAAGATTTAGAATTAAATTAATAAATTTAAAGTGGAAAGGAAACTTGGAGATCATTAAACCTACTCTTTCATTTTATGATGAGAAAATTGAGGCAACAAGACATTAATTGGCTTATCCAAGATAGCCCAGGTACCAAAGTGCAGTCGAGACTCAAATGAAGGCCTTTCATCTTCAAAGCCATTGTACTAGCCACTGCACAAAACTGTCTTGAGGGGCAGCTAGATGATACAATGGATAGAGTATCACACCTGGAGTCAGGAGGATCTGAGTTCAAAATGAACTTAGACACATAATACTTACTAGCTGTGTGAAGCTGGAGAAGTCATTTAATCCTAATTCCATTAAAAAAAATTATGTCTTGGTATAAAGAAATACATTTAATGCCATTCTTAAACAGGATAGGATGTATTCGAGCTTGATAGGTCCCTCTCCAAGCATAATGGCAGGTTGATAGGCTTTTTTTTTTTTTTTTTTTTTGATGTGGAGTGAGTTCTTAAACAGGTAATGGTTATACTCTATGTGAACTCCCTCATAAATTTGAGATTCTGTGAGTAAGTGAGATTCTGTGATTATCAGTTTTCAAGGATTCCAAATACAATAAAAAATAGAACTAAGGCTTTGCTGAACTTAATTGAATCACCTTTGATGATTTATTGAAGACATTTCATGGGCTCCTAGTGCTTGAGGGCTGTCATTATCAACATCAGTTATCATTACCATGGAGAGATGGGGAGCTGTTAGGTTTGCAGAAATTTGGATGAATAGGATTTGGGTATCAGGGCATATATGGAATCAACCTCTCTGAGCATTAAAATAGTATGTTAGAGACACATCCTGCAATTATGTCGTCCTTCATGAATATTTTTGCAGGGAAAAATAATGTGCTCCTAACTCACAAATGTCCTTTAAAAAACAGACGGTATTTTTATACTCAAGAGTCCAATTAACTGCTTCTTAGTGAAATTTCCTCCTAGTTTCTGTTTGAGGAACAGGGGATATTATCCCTTAAAGAAACATATTTGTAAAATATTAGTGATGCAAATGTCTCTCAACCTCAAGTGGAAATAATAAAAATGATCATGTAACAGTATTAAAAAGTGCAGCTGCAAAGTCCCTCTCTTAACATCCCCACTGCCGTATCCTATGGACAAACTACAGAAACTTATAAGCCTATGGTATTAAATCTTTATATTTTATTCTACTTATCTAACCGAATTGAGAAACTTTGTTTGAGAATTACCATATGCAAGCCCTTGTGGTAGATTCAAAGACATGAGGGGCTCACTCTTTTTTTCCTTGGAATTCTTTAAGCAGAAATGAGATGAACACTTTCCTGTCAGACATGTTCTAGAAGGAAGTCCTTTTGGTTGTTCAGTTGGACCAGATGTCATTACTTCTAGCTCTCATGTTCTATAAAATTTTATAAACTACATTGCCCCTAGCTTCAAGGAGTCTCTATATCCTATTGGGGAGCTCAGATACATACATACATACATACATACATACATACATACATACATACATATATATATATATATATAATATATATATATATATATATATATATAATATATATATATATATATATAAGGTTTATTATAGGATCATAGCTGGGAGCTGAAAGGGACCTCATAGGCTATTTACCATTTCATGCAAACTTTCCACTTTGTGTTAGCAGTTTGCTGCTTTGGATTTCACCTGATGCCCTAGTAAAGAAAATTTTTATCACCTCAAATCTCACCATCAAGCTCCTCAGATCTCTTCCCCCCCCAGAACCATTCTTCAGACCCCACTCTTTCTTCTGTTTTATTCTACTTAAACCTACTCCTTCTCCCACTCATACAAACCCAATACCATTTTCCATAAACTTTGGGAAGGTGGGGACTGGGTATTTAACACCTTCTCACCTCTATAGCCTTGTCTCCTTTCTGATAGGAGTACCAGAGGATAGAGTGCTAAATTCCTGCCAAATTTGTTTTTTTTTTTCCCCCTTTCTTTATAGAAGGTTGTGTTCTGAACTTTCCCAACTCCCCACTTTCCATCAACTGTGTTTAGTTTGGACTAAATAGAATAAGTTACTCAAATTCAAGTATCCTCTGGTAACTCATCTCTTCCTCTTTTGCACTTTCCTTTTTCTTCCTCCATTAGATTGTAAGCTCCTTGAGGGCAGGATCTCTGTTTTTATTATTTGAATCCCTAGCACTTAGCATAATATCTAGCATATAATATGCACTTAATACATGGTTATGGAATTGAATTGTATGCAAATCAAAAGTCTCATTTCCAGATGAGGATGAGGAAATGGAAGTACAGAGTTGGTACTTTTTCATGGTTAAACATCTAGAAAATATCAGAGGAAAAATTTAATCCAAATACTTCCACAACAGAGTCCTTACTGTTTAACCTGCCTCATTCTCATTACACAATAGGGATGTGTAATTCCCTGATCATACGATGGGTGGAAGAATTGGTGAATGTAAAAGTGAAATGTTGCACTGGAATTGACATATTATTATTCAACAAACAAGTCTCATACAGTGAAATGAAAGGCCATTCCTTGAAGGATGTATATGGGTTCACAGACAAAAGTCACCTAGGCTAAGGAAGAATTACCAATGGGGATATCATCAAGATAATTTAACCATTAAACACTGATATATTCTCCTTGGAAGAATCAGACAAGATTGACTGATTGATTGATTCCACAGAAACATGGATACACACATTCATTCATATAGTTTATAAAAATATGTATGGAGGCATCTTTAAAAAATAGATTGAATTTAGTAATTTGTTGAATATATTTTTTATATCTATATAGCTATTTCTATGTGCATATATATAAATATTATATATATATACATATATATGTATACCATATATTAGTAAATATAAATACATGGATGCATACATATATATTTTAAAAGAAGAAAAGTAGAAAAATTGGAATATAAATTACTAAATCTTATTGTTCCAGATATTTTTTTTCTTTTATAAGTCACATAATTTTCATGGATAATTATTTTAAATTATTGTCTTTTACAATTTTTAAAAAATTATTTTGTTATACATATTCATTTCAAAAGTTATTTAAATAAAATGAGTACCAAATTCTTTTCTTCAGCCTCTTCCCCACTCATAGAGAAGGTTAAAAAAAAATATGATACCCATTATATATGGGAAATCATATGAAACATTTCTACACCATCTTCAGTCATATGAAAAAATATTCAAATTACCAATGATTAGATAATGAATTTTAAAACAATCTGAGATTCTACTTCCTACTTATCAGATTAGCTAACATGACAGAAAAGTAAAATAATGGATGTAATGTGGGAACATAGGGACACTAACCCTTTTCCAATTCCAATTATAGAACTGATGAATTCTGAGTGAAAATTAAAATGTGATTTTTTTTTCACTTTTTTTTTCTTGGTTGTTGGGTTTTTATTTGTTTATTTGTAACATGGTCATTACTGGAATGTTGTAAATGATTTCATGTCATGAGTGATATGTAGCTTGCCTTCCAATGGATGGGAGAGGATGTGGAGGTAGAAAATTAGGAACTCAAAAACTTTTTTTAAAGAGTGTAAAAAATAAATAAATTGTTTTAAAAAATAAAAACAAATTTTGGAAGGTTTTATTTTTCCCCTTCAACTTTCCTAATCTTCATTCAGAAAGACAATAGCAACTGAGGCTACTAATGAGATATATCAGTTCCAAGGCTGAACCAATTCCCATCATCATAAGCTTCCTGGTGATGAGGTTTTCCTGAGGGGTTGTGGTGGGTGGGATGATGATGCGGGATTTAAAACTAAACTTTAAATTGTTTCAAAATGATAGATAATAGGTTGAAATTTCAATGATATCGTAGAGATCATGTATTTCATCTTTTATTCTATAGATTAGAGAATCCAGGAGATTACAGAAGAAACAATTTGCCCAAGATCTAATATTCTAGATTAGGTATATCTTGATTCAAGCCTTAGTTCTTCATTTAACCAATCAGAATATAAACTGAAGTGAGAAGATGGAATCAGAATCAAAGAATGTGAGCTTTGGAAGAGACTTTAGGCATTCTTTTGCCAAACTCCTTTCTTACTCAATTCTCTTAATACTTTTTCAGTTACTGTCCAAAAGCTACCATTACCCAGGAATTGAGCCTAATATGTTCTGCCAGTAGGAGGCAAAATAATCATCAGCCCTTAACCTACTATGTACTACTGTAGTGTCTTCACACTTTCAGTCACTGTTTCTTAAAATTGTCTGAATTTCCCATTTCCTAGGGAGATTGTCTTGGAGTTTCTTGTTTAGGTACAAAGTAAGCTCCCTTCTAAATCTGGTACTCAACAAACCCATGATTTTATGAGTTAGGGCATCTCATGAAGTCAGCTATAGAACCTTCTTGTTCTTATTCAAAGTGCTGACCATTTGTTTATTCCAGATGAATTCTGACAACAACTTTTCAGAAGCTAGACTTTTGTTCCACATGATTCCTGCATAATCTGACTGGATCTATGAGTCAATGAGAAGTCAAAATTCAACTTAATATTTCTTAATGTTTCTAAAGCATGCATATATCTTAAAAGTTAATTTTAATAAGAGTTGATCTGATCCCCAAAGCATGGGCTACTCAAAGACCTTTGTAGAGTTGTCATGTATGTAATGATTTCATGGCAGAAAGTCTGAACTTGTCCATAAGTAGTACAAGAGAACTAAGGACATGACATTAGAAATTGTGTTAAATAGACAAAGAGCCAGCATTTCTCTTCACAATCACAACTCCCATATACATCAATGAATGGGTATTTTTAAAAGGTTGTATTAATTTGATATTTTTAATAAATCCTATTTTTAAAATGATATTTATTTTTAGGTAAGGAAAAATCTCCATGGTTTGATGGATAGAATGCAGGGTTGCGAGTCAAGAAGACTCATCTTTTTAGGTTCAAATCCAGTATTAGATACTTATTAGCTGTGTTACTTTGGGGTTACTTAACTCAATTTGCCTCACTTCCCTCATCTGTAAAATTAATTAGAGAAAGAAACAGCAAACCACTTCAGTATCTATGCTAAGAAAATCCCAAATGGGATAATGAAAAGTGAGACATGACTGAAAAACAATTGAACCACACATCTAAGGTAAGCCTTTTCCCAAAGGGGAAAAAATGTTTTTTGTTTGTTTGCTTGTTTGTTGTTGTTATGAAGTCTATATACCCTATGATTTATACATTTTGCAAAATCATGTGGCAGAAATAGTGCTAGCTTTGAAGTCAGCTAATACATATTCAAACTGCACCTCTGCATTCCTTGTTATAAATCACTTCATCTGCCTAATCTTCAATTACCTTAAGTGAGCAACAACAAAAGGTTGGCTCACAAGGCCATGCTTTTTTTTTTTTTTTTCACATTCAAAATCTATGATGCTATAAATTTATTTTAGACTCTTTTTTGATGTAGAAAACAGGACCAAAGGCATATAGCTGAAAGGGACTCCATAATGCATTTGATCCAGTTCCTTCAAGAGGGACTTGAGGCCCAGAGACATTCATTTGCTCACATTTGAACTCAGAACTTCAGATTCCAAATCAAGAACTTTGACTATGGTCTGTTGAAATAAAGATTAGATTTAAAGCTTGTCTTTGATGAGTATTATATTACCAGTAATAAGGTAACTACTGAGTTATAATTAGTTATAGTTTTTGTCTGTGTAAGTTGTGAGTATGGCTCTATGTTGCATTTAACTTACATATTTTCCAAGATATGATTTTCTAAAGCATTTTACAAATTCCTTTGGTCTTACATAGAGCTGTTTCACTTATTTGCTTGTAGAAAAATTTCTAATAAATGCTACATATTTGAATGTTATCAATTCTGTAACAATTAATTGGTACAGTTGATGTTTCTTTATCGCTTTCTTCAAAACCATCCCATAAGGGAGATGGTCTCAAGTATTATTATAGTCATTGAATAAGTGACTAAATGAAATTGTTTAAGGTTATAAAATTGGAAGTTGTAAAATATTAGGGCTATAATGCATCTTTCCCAATTTCAGGAATAGAAAATGAATATTTTTTTTCCATTTAGCTTTATGAATATATCCTTAAAAGTTACAATCATTGGATACAATCTTAATCATACCATCTTCCATTTGTTGGTTTGGGATATGTATATTTGAAACTGAAATCATGTCCTGGATCACAAGTTTTTGGTTGATCTTCTTGATGCCTATAATTGGGCTATATTAAAAATGACTGATGACTGAGAAGCAAGAGTTGGCTTACTGAGGTCCTTAAGGAAAAATAGCTGTTATCATTTTGTCTTCTAAAACAGGTGTGTGTGGGGGGTCTGACTCATAATTGTATTAGGCCATGAAATCATATGCATAGTCAACCACAGGGGATTATGAGCTGAAAGCTTGTGTTCCATAAGGCAATAATGTTGTATGATCTGGAATGACGCTATACATAGCCAAATGGCCCTTGGTAGAAAAAAAAAAAAGGCTCCCCAGCTCAATTCTAAAACCTGGTGTGAATTGCTGATAGTGAACTTTCTCTCCCTTACCTGCCCTACCTCAGTTTAAGTGGTTCCTCATACATCACAGTGAATATCTGAGATGGCCATGTAATGGGATCTTAAATCTTTGGCTACCCCTTTGATCGTGTATGAGGGATTGAACAACAATATTGAAAAGTGGTAGGTGATACTCCTGCTAACAACATCATAAGCTTGAGAGTTTGTAAAAAAAACACCTTTTGTGTTGTTGTGATTACCAATTATTCCTTCTCCAAAATTAAGATCATCTATGCATAAGCTGTAAGCTGGCTGGGTAGAAGATGTATTGTCCAGAGAATACAGACTGATGTTAAAATAAAACTTTTCCATAGGTCAGAAGATCTCCTGAGATCATAGATTTTAGATTTTGGAGAGTGCTATACACTTTATGTTATATATGTAGTGTTGCTTATTTAACTAATTTCCAATGTAAGCAGTTTTTCAGAATTATGAACCCTCCTCCCCTTCAATGCCTCTGTCTAATCTTCCTTTGTATTTCATTTGTATAACATAATTGCTATTTTCATCTTAACTCTGCCCCAATATTTCTTATGAACTACTCAATTTCCCATGCCAACCTTAAACATATGATATACATTTCCATGTAAAAGGCAAAGAATTTGTTCATGTTAAATACCTTGAAATTAATTTTATATTGGCTCTTATATGTTAATTTTTTCTATTGATTTCAGATTTGATTAAAAGTCCTGAGAATCTGCAAGTCCCTTGAATGTCCTTTTTTAAAAATTCAATATTATAGATAATTTTACAGGATATAACTTTTTTGGCCAAGGGCATAGTTCATTGAATTGCTATTATTTATGATTCCAGGGCTTTTATTGTGGCTGCTGATAAATCCTGTGCAATTCTAATTGTAGCTCCAGAACATTTGAATTTTTTTTTCTTGTTTCTTGCTTTTCCTTTAATCTGGGGATTTTAAAATTGGGCAATAATATTATTGATTTTTTTTCTATTTTTACTTTCCCAACATTCCTATCACTTCAGGAGAATATTCTTGGATTATTTATTGCATTATTGTATCAAGATTTTTTTGTTTGTTTGTTTTTGGTCACATTTTCTCTTCTTGATCTGTTCTTCAGATCTGTTTTTCTTATAAAATGTTTCACATTCTGTGATATTTTTTTCATTATATTCTCCTTTGTTTTTTCTTGGTCTCTTATAGTTTCACTGGCTTTCCCTTGCCCAATTCTAATTTTCAAAGTGTTATTTTCTTCTTTAAAACTATATCTTTTCTAAAAAACAAAAAACAAACAAAGAAAACTTTTTTAATATATATTCTTCTTGTTTTTCTTGGATGGTTTTTACTTTTTCTTAGTTTTTCTTCAATGTCTCTCATTTACTTTTTAATTTTTTTTGAGTTCTATAAATTCTGGTCAGAGAATCATTTAACATTACTCTTTGATGTAGAAAAACCTTTCTTTCTTTTTTTCACTTGTGTCCTCCTTTTCAGATGAACCCAGGTCTTTCCAGTTTCCATAGTAAGGTTCTATAGTTCTAAAGTTCATTTTATTTTTTAATGAGAAGCATTAGCATAAACACCTCTAATCATGGCTTGATGGGATGGGGCCTCTAGGTTCACTTTCTTCCCTTTGACCTGGAGCCCCAAGTCAAGAGCTCCCTGCCTCCTATAAGTGCTGGTAGCCAGCAGCTTCTTTACCCCATTTCTTCTGTACTCCCAGTCTGCTCATTCCTTAACACTTAGGGCCTGGTCAACTGGGCCTGGAGTTCCTAATTAGCCCATGTTTCCACAGACTCTGAAAGCAGTCTGGGAGGTAAAAGGACCTGTGATTCCTTCTGAGGCTCCAGCCACATCCAGCTATCCCTAGGGGTCACCACTTGGTGTTTGTGTGGAGCTAGCCTGGAGGTATTTGCACTTCACTTTGGTCAGTCCCTGGATTTCTTCCTTCTGATCTTCTTGACATGTACCTGGAGGAGCCCTGTTTACCAGAACTCATCTTGGTTTTTAACAGTCTATGTTCTCCCTGAGGTGCAAATTTGTTATTTGTCTGGAAAGCTTGAAATTTACTGACCTACTCTGGAACTTCCCAGAATTCTATCTCCAAATTGAGTGCTTTTAAAATATACATTCACTTGCTAATCTAATCAGAAACACCAAATTTATTTTAAAAATATAATGTGTATAAAAAGTAAGAACTCATTTTATGATAATGATCAATCCAAAGATCAACCACATTTTTCATTAATTTGTCTTAATTAATTCTGTAGATTTAACTTTTAAAAGAGTTAGAAAATTTTCTACCTTATGATATTGCTAATGAAAGCCACAGGCCACTATCCCATTTTGGTTTTTAGTGATCATTACTAGTCTTTTTATATGTTTATGCATTCACATATCATCCTTTTAATATTATGCTCTAGATTAAGAGGAAGTCAAATAAACAAAGATTACTACCTTACAACTTGAAGTATGCTTTATTTCTGTCTGTATTTCTTTCTCATTGATTCTATGTGTCTCTTTGTCTCTTTCTCTATCTCTGTCACTGTAACTCTGTCTCTTTCTGTCTATCCATCTTGCTATCTCCCTTTGTTTATTGAAGTCTTTTTTTTTTCCCCTCATTGTCTCTATCTCTATGTAACTGTCTACCTTTGTCTCTTCCTGTCTGTCTGTATCTATTGGTCTTTTTTTTTTTTAATCTTCTTTTTTCTGCTTTCTTCCTTCTCTTCCCATCAAAGAGCAGGATTTAAATGCATATCTTCCAGAAGTTGAGGTCAGCTTGTGACTCCAAATGTTCTAAGTTCTTTGAGGATCAGATTAAAATGTAATTGGGAAACATTTTTAAAAATTCAAAAAAAGGACATAGATAATATTAATGTGTGATTTTTCTATGTCAATTTGTGATCTACAGAGATCCTTACATAAATTTGGTGGTCTTGTTTCTATTTGAGTTTGATACCACTTTGTTATACTCCCTCAAAAGTTGTTATTTCTTCATTCTTAAAGAGTACAATGAGATGAGTGATGTCTTCACTTGCAAATAAATTGGATTTAAGAGAAATAGGGCTATGAAAAGTCATCCCCACATTCTCCTTTACCCACCCTTAAATCATTGAATGGATGTGGACAAATTGAGAACTGGTTAAGATCTTACCTTAAATAAATAAACACTTAAATTAATAAGTTAATGAATGAATGAATAGCCCCTAAATAGAATATCTGGAATTAGGAAGAACTGGATTAAAAGGAAATCTCAAATACTTACTAGTTTTGTAATGTTAGGCAAGCCACTCACCCTCTATTTGCTTCAATTTCCTTATCTGTAAAATGGGGGCAACAATAAAACTTCTCTCCAAAGGTTGTTGTATCAACTCGTGTCATATTTTTGAAGTTTCTAGTATGGTGTTTGGCATTAAAAAGGTGCTTAATAAATCTTTGTTTCTTTCCTTCAGAAAAGCCATGTCTCTTTAGTAAAGCACCTGAACTTGTATGTGGCTGTTTGTTTTTTTTTTTTTTTTGTTTGTTTTGTTATTTGTTTGTTTTGTATACATCATAACGGTTTTATTTAAGTTGTCTATGGTAAGTGTCTTCCAAAGGAACATCTATGATCTTCTATATATCAATCTTAAGAACAAGCATAGCTACCTATTTTTGCCCTGAAACTTTTTTCAGTCAGCTGAATGGCTGGCTTACAATGTACCTCTCCTTCCACTGATTGATTGCCACTCTTCGCGTGGGTGGATATCTTTCAGAGCAGTGAATCATGACAGAGAACAGGACAATCTGATTGGATAAGAAGACTTCCCAGCTCCACTTAGCCATCCTGGGCAGCTGTAGCAGAATTAATATCACTCTCATTATGTTGGTTTAAAATGCACAGGGCATGGTCTTTGTATGACATATTGGTGTGATAATGTAGTGGGACATCGCTGCATATCATATCCCTTAATTAGGCCATCCAAACATGAGTCAGGAGCAGAAGATCAATTTTGTTTGGAGTTTTCTTTGTTTTTAAAAGACATTAAAGAAAGACACTGGTATTTATTCCCATGAAAGAGAACCCTGAAATAAGCACTGAGACAGATTCAGGATTAGGAACAATCCATTTGGTTTAAACATTTCCCTCCATCTATTGTATGTGTGTAAAATCTTCCCCTCCTCTATCTTTGAATATTCAATTCCTGCTCACCTTTTAAAACCTGGCTCATATACTACATCTTCTCTGAAACTATCTTAATTCATCAAGGAAAAATAAGCATCCCCGGAGTATACATTATGTGACATTTTATTTACCAAGTCTTTTGTGTGCTTACTTTGATCTGTTTCTAATTTATTTCTTTTTGTCCAGGTCTTCCTTCCTGTTCCCCCCCTCCCCAACATACATACCATCTCTGACTTGTAACCCCTATACAGTCAGAGGCTGAGCTTACTCATATCTCTCTTTCTTCCCAGACTGAAAGTGCTTTGGAAAGGTTTTAAAATTGATGTTGAATTTTTTATAAGTTGTTAGTTAAATGGAGAGGACTCAAATCCTGACAAATGTACTGTTGACTACAAAGACCCAATTAAGTAAGAAAAACATATTAGCGGGATCAAAGACAATTTTTTTGCCTTCTTGGCTTATCTTATGTGTCTATTAAGATTCTTTTGGCTGTCGAGACTCAAGAGATATTTGTTTATTTGTTGTTGTTAGTCATTTTTAAGTCATGTCTTTATGACCCCATTTGGAGTTTCTTGGCAAAGATACTGGGAGGGGGTTGCTACTTTCTCCTCTGGGTCATTTTATAGATGATGAAACTGAGGCAAACAGGATTAAGTGACACAACTAATACATATCTGAGCCCCAAATTAAATTCAGAAAGACTTCTTGATTCCACACATGGCACTCTCCGCAATGTGAAATCTAGCTACCAATAAAGGATCTTGGGTACTTGAATAAATTGAATGCACCTCAGAACATATCATGGATTCAATAGACCTCCACAATGATAATCATTAAATCAATAGACATTTAGCTCTAATATATATCCTGAATTCCAGTTTCATCTTATCAGCTGTCTTTTTGTACATTTCAAATTAGATTTCCCATCCTGAAAAGGATCTATTAATTCCTCCCCTTCCTCTAATTCCACATCCATTATGTTTTATTGTCTTTTCATCTGGAACATTCCCAGCATCCCTTGTGGCTTTCTTATTCTGGAATATTCCTTTACCAAGTATCCCATTTTCCTATTGGTTCATTTCTCCCAGAAATGTCATTTTAAGAAAGGACCCTTGCCAGTCATTTTACATTCTTATCCTGACTATTACTGTTTTTTACCACCATGCTCCACAGAAGCTTAACTTGTCTTTTTTCTGTACTTTAATGCCCATGTGAACTTTTTTTTTTTTTACATTATTTAATTCTACAAAATGTGGGAAATGTATGAGTTCCAGGAGGTTGGGATGACAGAATTTTAGAATGGGAAGACTTCTAGATCATTTTATTTATTTGTTTGTTTGTTTGTTTTTGCTGGATGATTTCTAGTAATATCGAAACTGTTCCCTACTGAAGGAGCTCTTTTGATTTCTCTATGGATCCTCTTGAAAACCAAAGTGTTTTATTTTTCCACCCCCATACATTGTTCTAGATATGACTCAATGATAAATCAAAGACCTCTGCTGCCCAAAAACCTCTTCAAAGAATCTAAAACAATACTCATGTCCTACCCCTTCCTTCCGCTCTTTCTTTTCCAAATTAATTTCCCTCTGTCCTTTTTGTGTCTATAAGATATAAACTTAAGATTTTTGCTATCTTTCTTGTCCTACACTGGACACTTTCCTGTTTATGATTTATTTCTTAGAATATTGTATTCATCACTAAACACCTGCCTCCAAATATGATCAAAGCATGACAGAATACAGTAGTACTCTCATCTGCTGTAGTTGTACTGATTATTACTAAAGATGTTCACTTTACTCCTTCATGATAATTTTTATTTATTTTTTTCTTATTTCTCTAACTTACCAAATTCTCCTAAAATGTGGGATAAGAAATCTTTTCTTTTCTGGAAATAGCCATAACAGAATTCCTTCTTCCCTCTGAACAATTTTATCTTTCTTACTTCCCAAAGATTATTTCCAATTATATAAAATGATTCAAATTATATATTAATATAAATACATATATATGAATAGTAGATATAATACAAAATTATATTTAAAAATGGGTCTGGAATCTATATCATAGGAGGTCACTTTTCCCCATCTAAAGAATGATAGCCCCATGTGAGACACAGTTCTACCAGAACAGACAATCCAGACTTTGAGCCAGAGAATGGAAAACCATTTTTGGTTAACTCTTTCATTAGCTCTTTTATTTATTCTTTCTCATGAGAAAAGTCACAGCTATTTGTTGTTCAAGGGGCAGTGGCCAGGGAGTACAAATTGTGGAAATCCACAGGCTTTTTTTTTTAATCTTATCTCCTAGCTTAGGCTCCCCCCATCACCACCACCATCCCTGTCTGTCTCATTATTGTTTAACCAGATCAGCTCACAATCTCCCTCCAGAAGCTAGCTAAGTGGTGCAAAGTGATCCCAACCCTTCAGTAACATAATTATTCATAATGTCTGTAGTCCAGTCATGAGGTGCTGATTCTCAATCCCTCATTACACATAGCTTTATACAATATTTATATCCAATGAAAAGGAGACTATAGTATGTAGATCTTCCTATAGAGACTTATCAGGAACATGGAGGAAGGCCTTGAAGACAAAGCTCTCCCTTCTGGTAGAAGTGATACTTAGGCCTAAGGAAACTGCATTACAATTCGCTAGTAGAAAGAAAGATTTATCAAGTTTCCATCTGATTTACAGTTTATTGGATAGGGAGAAAGTTAAATTTTTTAGTGCTGTGTATGACTTTAACATGGTTATGTGTTAAGAGTTTTGAAGAAGAAAATTTAAGGCACACATACACACATCCTTTGTAGAGGCTGGAACTCTGAAAGGATGCACTTGATACTTGTACAGCAGGGTTCTTGTAATTAAGTACCTACTTGGTGTGAGATGGTGGTTTTCTAAGCACATATTTGATGTAACATAATGATGTGGTCAATCTAGTTGGCTTATACTTAGGGTAATGTGATGATGCGATGTTCTGAAGCTGCACATTTCCAGTGTGGTGTGGTGATGTAGTAGTGTTGGGGTATTTAAGGGAATCCCAGAGACAGAGGGCTCTCTCACCCAAAGCTCTCAGAAGCAGCTCTCAGCTACAGAAGACTTCAGGTTCCAGTCTTCAGACTCCAGACTCCATCTTGGACCAGCCATGTGAAGACTCTCCTGCCTCCTTCACTTCTCCACCCTAAAACCAAGGACTTTACCTAATCCCATGGTCCTCTAGAGAGCTAGCCCAAGCATTACAATCCTTGCCAGAAGGGCTCTTCTTTTTCTTTGCTCCAGAAGAAATTGCTTTGTGTAAGCCAATGAGAGAGTATATTAGTTTAAATTCCATAACCATTATCTTATCTAAAAATAGAAAATCCCAAAGCAGTGATTTGACCTATTTTAACTTCCTTTATCTACATTTGGCTATTTAGTTTCAAGACACATTTTTCACCCATCCACAGGAAATAATCATTATTTACCCCTAGTGAAGTATTCTCACAGTAAGCTATAATGAATCTCTATAAAAGACCAGACAAATTAAAGAAAAAAAGAATGGGAATTTAAACTGGGTAAGGGAGATATGCAGACACTGAGCATAACCTCAAGGAGAACAACAGTGATTGTGATTTGAAAGCAAATCCATATGAAGAAAACTAAAGGAATTGGATTTACTTAGCCCCATGAAGAGTCTCTGATAGGAGAAGGCTTTGTACTTGGAGGAAGTACTTTCTAATATGAAGAATTGCTGTCATTTTCAGCCTGTTCAACAATGGAACGAGAAGAGGCAGGACTTGTACTCTGACACAGGACTTTCATCTACTATAAACCTGCATCACAAAATTATTGACTTTATTACCATGGACAAATGATCACTTGATGTCTCTGGGTTAATTCTTATTTATAAAATAGTGGTGATAATTATAGCTAGGATCTACCTTGTTTGTCATGGACTTTGATAATGGAAGGAAAGTTCTTTTCAAAATTTCATACATTCTAAAAAGCCACTTCTTACTATTACTGAAAAGGCTATGGAATTATAGGTTTTGTTGATAATTTAGTAAAAATGAACTTTGAATTCCATTTTTTTGCAATTAATAATGAAATCAATAATTATACATGCTCATGCAGTAAACTCCCCAAACATTAAACCTGAAAGAACAATCATGGGATAGTATTAAAAACTACCCAAGTGTGAAGTCATTTCTTTAAAAAGCTCCCACAGCTGTGAATCCTAACATACTTGGAGGAATTGCAAATCAGCCTTTACTGAGGCAGATATTCCTTGTGAATTGGGAATGAAATAAATTGGAGGATAGAGGGAAGAGGAGAGAGGTCAGAGAATGCAACTGCCTCTCATTCTCTTTGTATCATTATCATTCTCTCATATGAAGGGGTCTATTCTGCTGGTCAGAATTAGATCCCCAGCAGCCACTAACAGGTGAGTCTCATAACAGGATAGATCGTCCTCTGAAGACCTGGTGAGCATAACTAATGTCTAGGTTCTCCACCAGCAGAAGAACCTAGGTTGCACTTCCTACCAACCACCACCAACCCTTTCATACTTCACAAACCATTCCATGAGAATAATCAGGCACATTAACTCAGATGCCAACTTCTGTCCTCTAAAAGCAAGAACCTTGATAACTTGTATTATTATTATTATTATTATTATTATTATTATTATTATTATTATTATTATTATTTTATCTATCACCTTTCCCTATTCCCATGACTATACTTCCATGCCTTCTTTTTCTCTGTCCCTATTTTACACAAGTTTTGGCCACAAACTGTAAGATTAAACTAAAATCATTATCCAACTTGGTTTCTCTCATGCCCATCCTACTGAATGCTACTGCATTTGTGTCCTACTGAAATGACCCCCAATCTTTTCTTTATGGCTACTGCAATTCCTCTTTTTTATTGAAGAAATTCCCCTTTGTATTTAACCTACTTTTGTTATGTCCCTTCCTTGAATTATGACTTCCCTGAGATGATACTGCATTCCTGACCATTTTTCTAGCACAGATTGCAATTTCATTCAAGACTCTTTGGAATCTTGGTTCTCAAGCAGGAAATGGAACACTCCTAATTCCAGAATCTCCTTTTGTTATCATTGTTTTTTTATGTTTTTCTCAGTAGCATATTTTCCCATTTTACTCAAACCATGGTGGCTAATTACATTCCTTCTCTTTTTCAAGGAGTTAGCGTCTGAATAAACTTCTCCCCAGTTCTGGAACTTAGTGTCCACATTACTATTCCTTTCAACTCACTGATCTTCCAAATTTTAAATAAAACACATATCCTATTAATATACTTTATATTATTCTTGCAAAAAAAGTCATACTCTGAAGCTCATTATTACATACATTGGTTACATTTTCTAATTTGAAAAAAAAAATCTGGCATTTCCTTTTGGAGCATAACATCTCATCATCACATCTATCCTCCACTCCTTCAAACCTAATGGTCTTCCCTCTTAATCTTTAATACCTATATTTCTTAATATTTTCTCAAAAATCGCTTTTCTCAATTTTGGGGGGTGCCACTCTTTCCTAGTTCTCTTGTTACCTCTCATAAGATTCCTTCTCAGTTTCTTTTGCTGGATCTTCATTAAGAACAAGGCATCTAAATGTGAAAGTCCTCAGGACTCTTTTCTGGGATTCCTTTATTTGTTTTGTTTCTTTATGCTTCCTTTGGTGATCTTATCAACTCCCATGGGTTTCATTATTATCTCTTTCGTGATGGTTCTAAAGTCTATTCTTTCATACTTCTACATCTCATTTGTAGGCAGGAGCAGCCTCTCTCACATTAAAAATGTTGTAATTGGCATCTTGTTTTTATAAAAAAAATGTGAGACTTGATCTTCCAAGGAAAATTAAATGGATCTGTCATCTTACTGATACAGGGGTTCACTTAAATTATATAAAGTGCAACACATCTTTGTCTACATATCCTACATGGTTCTTCTACACATTTTCCTTAAAAGTTCACCACTAGGCATTCACATGATGTACTGGAGTCTTTTTAGCTTTTCTTTAGGCATTTTGAAATTAATAGTGAATTACTCTGACTCTCCATCTGTCATCTTTTTGATGGACAAATGACTAGCCTACCTTTTCTCCTCACACAATTCTTGGATAATGTCATTAACTCTTATTTTTCTTTAGAGTTCCTCATTTGTTATTTACACTATCCCTCTCTCATCCATTATACATGCTCCATTTACTATCAGTGATTATATGCCTTAGGGCTTTTTTTAAATTGGTATTTTATTTTGCCCAATACATGCAAAAAAAAATTTCAAAATCTACATTTATAAAATCTTGTTTCATATTTTCCTCCCTCTCCTCTCCTCCCTCCCCAACATAGCAAATAATCTGATATAAGTTACCGTGTACAATTCTTATGGCATTTTCATGGGGTAGCTAAATGGTACTGTGGATAGAGCACTGGCTCTGAATTCAGGAGGTCCTGTGTCAAATTCGGCCTCACACACTTAACACTTAGTAGCTGTATGATCCTAGACAAGTCACTTAACCTCAATTCTCATTCTCTCTCTCTCTCTCTCTCTCTCTCTCTCTCTCTCTCTCTCTCTCTCTCTCTCTCCTCTTTCTTTCTCTCTCTTTCTCACACACACACATAAAGATATTTTCCTATATGTCATGCAGAGCAAAAAAAAAAAAAAATCGGATGAAAAGAAAAAAAAAATAACATGAGAAAGGAAAACAAACAAACAAATAAACAACAACTACAAAAAAAGGTGAAAAACACTCTGATCACTTTATTTAACATCAGTTCATATAAGTCTTTCCAGGACTTTCTGAAATCATCATGCTGATCATTTCTTATAGAACAATAATAATCCATCACATTCATATACCATAACTTATTCTCCAACTGATGGGTATCCAATCAATTTCCAGTTCCTTGTCACTACAAAAAGGACTGCTGCAAACATTTTTGCACATGTGGGTCCTTTTGCCTCTTTTATTGTCTTTTTGGAATTCAGGTCCAGTAGAGACACTGTTGGATCAAAGGTATATAAAATTTTATAGCTATTTGATCATAGTTCAAAATTGATCCACTTTATTTTTTTGACATCCGATTGTATTCCACACTCATTAACACAAAATTAAATTGGCAAAAAGAGTGAAAATTGAAAAACAATTAGTGAGATACTGTGGGTCAGTGTTTGCAAATACCTAAAAGCAATTCCTCCTGATCTCTTTCAATTCTTAAACTGACAACAAATACTGATAATCTCAATAGAGTGGTCACCTAAAATCATCTTCAATTTGGATAATATTTTTCATCTAATTGTTTTTTTTTTTTTCTGTAGGGATTATCAAACCAAAACAATTCAAGTGACTGAAAATTTATGAAATATCCTCTTCTTTCAAAGTGCATATGAGAAGACTTTATCTTCATTGTTTTGGCTTTTTCAGAAGATATTTGATCTTGTTTTAGGGGGAAGCTTAAGTTTAGCACTAGATAATTTCCCCAAGCAATCTGTCTTCCTCATGTTCAACTGTATTCAACTCAATTTCTGTCTCCTGTGTTTGGAGTCATAAGATGTTGACTGAGTCCTATGAGTTTTATATCCATTTGTAGAAATTATTCTACATAATAATCATTCATTATCCACTTTGCCACTGGGTGGATATTTAGATTAAACTCTTTGGAGTAATGGTTCTCATTCAGTTGATTTGGTAGTGTCCCAGAGTTTGACCCAAACCATACAACAGTGCACACTAAATAGAGCAAAGAAAGACTCCATATTCTGTCAGGGAAACTCCATTTTATTTCTTTGTTGCATTGTGTCCACTCCATAAAAGTGAGAAACAACTTTAACCATGATCAGTCATTCTGATTTATAATAGCCGAAGGTGTCTGCCACTGTTGTGGAGTGCATCCAATAGATAGAATGTTGGAATAAAATGCAAATTGATAATAATAATCAGAGCATAATTTTTATATTATGTGTTTCTAATTACCTGTAAGGGCAGCTTGATAGTCCAGCAGGTAGAGCACCAGGCTAGGAATCAGACTTATCCTCCTGAATTCAAATATGACCTCACATACTCAAGAGCTGTGTGACCCTGGAAAAGATACTTAACACTTTTTGCCTCAGTTTCCTCATTTAAATTTCTTTGCCAAGAAAATCCAAAACAGAGTCACAGCGAGTTAGACATAATTAAAAAAAAAATGACTTAAGAAACAAAAGTTATCTGTGTGAGTCTGGTATGGAAAAGAAGCATCTTTTGAAAGAGATCTTTTAAGGTATCATTTTCAATATCAAATTAAATGTCCTTTTACACTTAAAAAATATGACTCCTCAAACAATACAATCTTATTTCTCAAAATTTACGTGAAATTGTCTATTGGCATTGATGTGGTCTATGGAAACATATTGAATAATCAAAAGACAGATATTTAAAAAGTGATAACAATGTGGAAGTTAACTGCTAGATACTAGAGATTTAATACATATATATGCATATATGCATGCATATATATACATATATATATGTATATATGTGCGTATATATATACATATATATGTATATATATATATATATATATATATATATATAATATACATATACATAAAAGTCACAGAAGTCCTGCTCTCAAATATATATATGTATTATATCATGGATGGTGCTTATAAAACATGATCATTTTCTTAAAAAAATATTATTCACGAAATTTATTTTTCTTCTTCCTAATCGGATATTGAAAAGTAAATGAAAGAGAGAAATAAGATATAAGAAATATTCAAAGACAAACTACAGAAATATCTGCCTTTTCTATGTTCAAGAAATATTTGTCTCACTATCCATCCTGATCTTTCTATGAGGGTATAAGTAGTATGTTTATTCAAGGGTCCTTTGGAATCATAATTGGACTACATTGATTAGATATCTAAAATCTTTCATTCTTAATATATACATGTATATCAATAAATCATTTTTTTATTTTATTCACTCACTTTTATTAATTCATATATGATGTTCCATCTTTCATTGAAACTGTCTTTTAAAAATTTCTCATGACACCATAGTATCTCATTATAGAACATAACTTTAGGGGCCATATTCCAAAGGACAAGAACCATCTTTCAAAAAGAGATTTAATGTTTATGTATCAATACATATAATATAGGTCTATTGTCCTCTTTTGTTGTTCTCTTTGGGAGTATATATCCATGATGTTGATTGGATCATTGTTGCTTTATAGAATAGTTTGATATGATAGCCCCACTTCCCTCTCATACCCTACTAATCAAGAGTATATTGGAAAAAAAAAAAAAAACAGTGAGTATTAAAATCTTCATCTGGGCAATGGGGATAGTTAACTATATATCTTCTTTACTGGACACATGTGATGTTCAAATGACATAACAATTGTAATGTTTCTCAAATTACACACATGCACCTATATAGGTACACACATGCTACAGGGTCATTTAATGGCTTTTGGAGTATAATTTAAAATTGCTTTTCTGAATGGTCAGGCCAATTCCAAGCTTTACCAACAGTGCATCAATATGCCTGCTTTCCATGATCCATCTAACAACTTTCATTTTTCTATTTTACCAAGTATCCCAATCAAATGATCTGAGACCAAAGTTTATAGTTGCTTTAATTTGAATAAAGCAATTATTAGTAATTTAGAAAAACTCATATTCTTTTTTTTTTTTTTTTTTTTTTTTAGTTTGGATTTCTTTCTTTGAAAACTGCCTATTTATTTCATTTAACCATTAATCAATTAGGGACCAACAAGCATATACATTCAAATTAATTAAATATTTTGATTTAAAAAAAATAAAAAACACATAAATATATTTTTCTCATTTCTAATTTATTTGTAATGGTTTTCATTTGTGCAGAAATTTCTTGACTTTATATGATAAAAATGGTCCATTTTATCATTTATGGTCCTCTCTATTCATCATTTCTTAAGAATTCTTCTGTTCATAGATTTAAAAAAGTGATTTCTTTCTTGATCTTCAAATTTGTTTATAATGTCACCCTGGATTTTTAAATCATGTACCACTTTGTAGCTTTTCTTGGTGTACTATATGAGTGGTTGTTTATTTTCCCATATTATCTTTCTTTCAAATTGTTTTTGACTTTTCCTCAACAGTTTTTTGATAAACAATAAACAATGTCTCTTTATTTGCTTATAGGTGATATGAATAAAATCTTTTACATTGTATGTGTTGCTGCTTCACAGAATAGTTTGATATGATAGCCCTACTTTATTCTCTGTCTACTACTAGCAGTCAAGAGTGTATTGAAAAGTTACTGAGAGTATCAAAATATTCATCTGTGCAATGGAGATAATTAACTACATCTTCTTCACTGGGTATTTATGATGTTCAAATGACCTAACAATTACAGTATTTTTCAAACTGCACATATGCACATACACACACACACACACACACACACACATGCTACTGTCATTATTGAAACATATTTCCCATACAAGGGAATAAAGACCTAAACTTGATAAGGCAGTAGTCCTTAAAAGATTCATAAATATAAGAGATATTGTGCAGTTAGGATGATCAATAAAATGCATTCAGACTTGGATGAGATCTTCAAGACTAATGATTTTATAAAGGAAATGGAGGGCCTAAAGTAGCTATCAGAATTGGACATAAAAGTGGTTAGTGGCAAAAGTAGAATTTAAACTCTGATGATCTTTAGATACATTGTAGTTTGTCCTGCACTCATTATAATCAATTTTGGGAGCAAGGGAGAAATTGTCAAACATAATGTATTTCCTTCTACTTGAACTTGAGTAGCTTTCATAAGTGTTTGAAAATAAAAGTCAAACACCATTCAATGTGTTTGTTAAGTAGGAATATGGAATCTAATTTTAGCAGAGTAAGTCCTCAAACATAAGTTCAAAATTGGAATTGGAATTTTGAACTTCTGCTTAGGGACTTACTCTGCTAAAATTAGGTTCTAAATCCCTACATCACAAATACACTGAACTTGGTTTCATCATGATTCTTTTCCTCTATGCTATTGCTGCTCTAATTTATGAAGATTTTCTTTAAATACCCCTTTTGTACTGAAAGCTCTTTTAATCAAATCTCTGGAATATGTGTGGGTCACACACAAGGGTTATGTTAAGGATTCTATGGGGAGGCATCTGGATATCTTGATCTTACAATTCCTAAAGATTATCCCTGATTCAAAACTATAAACGCAACTTCTTGGGTTTTCAGGATTTGATCAGGCTATTTTTTTTTTTTTTTTCTTTTTGGTTGTCGCAATGTCTGGTTAATTGGGAGAATAGTAACTGAATAAAATTTACCTGAGGGATAGAAGGGAAAATGGAACTGGTATTGAATTGTAGGTAGGTCCTAGATTTACTTTGATTATTTAATAGCATCCTACTAGACCTCAGGTTCATTGTCTTAAAAGGAAAGTATTTAGATAAGATTCTCTAAGAGGATTCTTCAAGCTCTTAAATCTTTTGTTATTGTTCAGTCATGTCTGATTCTTCCTCCTCCCTCTTTTGAAGCGGGGGAGGGAGTGAAGATGCTGATGTGGTTTGCTATTTCCTTCTCTTGATGATTTTGCATATGAGGAACTGAGGAAAACAGGGTTGTGTCTTCTCCAGGGTAACATAGCTAGCAAGCATCTAAGGTCACACCTGAACTCATAAAGAGAAACCCTCCCAATTCCAAGCACAGGACTTGATCCACTGTGTCACTAGCTGTCCACTTAAATTCTATCATCCATTACAGAGTAGAAAAGATGCACTAGTTGAACAAGACATTTACTCATTCATTAATTTAATCATCCAATCGTTTATACATATATTTATTTTCTTATTTATGTATTCATCTATTTATTTAGCAATATATCTATTTATTTTTGTTTGTTTTTGCTTTTGATCTGTCACTTAATTGGAAGAAAGAACTTGATATAAGAAAATTATTTTTCCAGTGTAAACTAGAACCTGTTCCTGGGAGAAATTCCTTGGATTTAAGGAGTTAAGTGACTGGACTATAGTTATACAGTGAGAATGTGTTTCTATTGAGATTTGAGCCTGATTCCAAGATTCTCCTATCTACTCAGTCATAATTGTGCTTAGGATTAGCTATTGAGTTAGGGATGTGGAATTTCTTTATTGTTGGTATAGTTGCTATTGTTACTAATAGCAACACTATAATGGGAAGATTAACATATAACCTTATCTTGTGTGAAAAAAAATAATTTGCACATATAAAAATAGACATTATATCAAAACAAATAAGTTAGACAATGTCTGATCCCAGTTTTCATAATGTCAGGGAAAATAGAGTTACTGGTAGGGTATGGAACCCTGTTGAAAAGGAGTACAGAGGCCACTGTGACCTTAGATGCAAAATAAGTTTTCTACCATATTACAGAAATGCCCTTGTTGAGCAAGAGCAGTGATGTGCAATGTGATACTCTTGTTAGCACCCTGGATACTTTAGAATCAGCTGGAGTCAGGATAAGCAAAAGTCCTTGATCTTTATTCTTTGTGGATGTGAGAAGAATGGCTACAGGAATCCACCCAGGAGTCACTGTGGCTTTCTGACTCCACCCTTTAATCCCTCCTCCAAATCTCTTTATAGGCCAACAGATTGAGCCAGTACAGAATGGTGGGGTGGGCCATTTTCCAAGCAAATGCTAATAGAGTGTTGTCCAATTGGTTATTAGCCTTAAGTATTTGCTTGTCCGAACCTCAGTGCATCTGCTCAGTTTCAGCCCATTACAATGCAACATGGGAAAGGTAATAGTCTTAGGGTCACAGCATAATTACTCATAAGCAGGCATGCCTTCACAGGGCCTCTCACCTGTGAGCAGGTTGCTGATGTGGCTGGATTGGCTCTCTTCCCATTGACAGATATCATGCAAATGCAAAGCCCACAAGCTGCTTCTCTGAATGGTGATTGGGGATTGCCTACTGTTCACATGCTGATCACGCTTGCAAAAATGTATATCAACAAGGCTACACAGCACAATAAGCTCTTTTCATACTTTATGAGTTTCTCACTTCATCTCACTTCTGAGATCAAAGGGCTCTTAAACTTTGAGCTCTCAATCAGGACCTCAACAAGATACAATTTTAATCCTCACCAGTTTGGGTACCAACCAGCAAAATAAGTAGGAAAAAAAAAAAAAAACAGAGCTCTGAAATATTTTCTCTCCTTTCCACTGGCCTGCACTGTTTATTGAACTTGGACTGAACTAGAACTTTGAAAAGCTCTCCCTACCTTCTGCAGTCACAGAACCATAACCTGCTCCTATCTTTGCATGATAGACTTAGGTTGATTCCTTTATGAATTTTTGTTTCTGGATTACTCCTTGCCCTTGATCTTGAGTTATGGAATCCATTGTGTCTGATGAGATGGGATCCACTTAGATCACTGAAGATTTAGGAAACTATTTACCTCTCCAGGCCATGACAAATTCCATGTTTATTCCTGTTTACTTTTTTTTTTTAAGTTTTATTATTGACTTTATAAATTACAGTTATTTCCCTAATACCTTCCCCAGTGCTTTTTTTTTTTTTTTTCACTGAAAATAAGTAAAATCAACTGGTACAGTCACCATATTGGACAATACATACTATATTAAATATCTGTAGTCCCAACCATTCTATTGTGAGAAGGGGATTAGATTATGTTATATATTTTGGAGTCTGTTATGAGTAATCAGTAGGATTCATCAGTTTGGCTTCTTTCAATCTTGATGTTTACTGAAATCATTGCTTATATAATTTTCTTTGTTCTGCCATCCTTTTTTTTTTTCCTTCTTTAATTGGGTATCTCTTCACATATGTTGAAAGTACAAGAGCTATACCATGGAAGTTATCACACTACTTATTGGTACATAGACTTTGAGCTGTTCTGTTTCTTCCTTATGTTGCAACCTTTTGGAACATAATTCCAATTATGTTGGAATATAGCCATCAGTTACTCCACAGATAGATGCAAAAGACACATCCCATTACAATTCAGAAGTCTAGAGCTCAAGATTTCCAGACTCAGTATCGCAGATAGCTGATATGTGTCACTATGCTTAGCTTCTTTATCACCCCTTACAAATTATATATATATATATATATACACACATATATATATATATATATATATACACACACACACACATATATGTATGTATATATGTACATATATGTGTGGTGTGTATGTTTTCTAAATGCATCTTGAGAAGACAAAAAAAATCAGGAATCAAGGAAGGATAGAAGAAAGGAAGAAGAAAAAAGGAAAAAGGGAAGGGAGGAAGGAAAAAAGGAGAAAGAGAAGGAATGGAGGAAAACATTCAGGTAGGCAGGAAGGAAGGGAGCAGGGAAAGAGGGAAAGAAGGAAGCAAAAAAAGCATCTAGGCCAGAAGGAAATAAATAAAGATAGAATTTAGAAGAAAGGAAAGGTAGGAGAGAGGGAGGGAAGATGTCGAGGAGAAAGAATGGAAGAAAAGAGGAAAAAGAGAAAGAAGAGAGAGGGAGAAAGAGATAAAGAAAGAAAAAAATGAAAGGAAAAGGAAGAAAAAAAAAGCAAGAAAAGAATCCCTAAATTTTCTCCTAGAGATTAGGCCATGGTAGAATATCACTGCCAGGATAGAAACCAATCTACTTGCATTTCTTACATCCCATGTGATAATGATATAATCTTGTAGCTGTATAGCTGACATAGAGCTTACAAACCTTTAAGAGCATCCAATGGGCTTTGGATTTCACATAACTTTCTGATATTTGTAGATAACTTTTTCCTCTTTTATTTTCAAGGACAATTTAAAATGTGAAAGATATTTCCCAATGCAAAGCAAGAACATGCTTGATATTTAGCTGTCTGCATCAATGCCAAAACAGTCAATCGATCCAGAGAAAAGACAACCAATTGATTGAGGACAGATTATATTTTAATCCCTGTAGACACACAGTCTTATGCTTTTCAGTGTCATTCAAAGAAAAAAACAAAAACAAAAACAAAATGCAAACACACATAGAACAAAATAGGACAGGAGACAATTTCAAATTTATTTTTTCTAGTATAAAATATCCCTAAAAATTTCACAAGTTTAGTGATAGAATTTGTTCTAAAGGCAATCTATGACCACTTACTGGTTTCTGATATACATTTTATTCATCTTATTACCATAAACCATTTTGAGGTGATAAGGTTATTATTGACAATCTTATCAAATCTATTCATGTTACATAAGAGGAATCTTAGACCTAGAGAGGGAAAAAGAAATGTGTTCACTGAACACACTGAAGTCACAATTGTACATAATGACAAAATCCAGGATTTAAACTCAGGTCTCCTGAAACCAAATCCAAGGGTATTTTCTATCCTTAAGACAGGTCACCCTTGAAGTGAGTGATCAAAAACAGCAAAGACTTCAAGATTCAAACTAAGAAATGTTAGACACAAGAGCTCTTTGTTTGGAGCACAATTCATCTTGTCCAGAAGCCCTCATTAAAATCCTTTTGGTTGGTTTTTCATGTGCTAATTCTCCTTTAGTTAATAGGATTAATTACTAGAGCCTCAGCTGAACATTGAATTTATTTGTCTAGATATGGGAATTGACATTCAGGCCTGAAGAGTGTGTAAGAAGGAAGTACAGTTAAAAAAATAAGAATGTACTTTATATGTGAGGAATTATTCCAGAGCAAGCTGGGTTCTGTGGATTTGTATAACATAGAAAACCAAGTCTTCTAATGGCAGACACATCAGAAGTCTCCATGGTCCTGAAAAACTACGAAGTGATAAACATAAACTGAGATGAAGTTGAAAAGAGAATTCCCCTTTTTGGGAGTTTGTTTCATTGATGTGTGTGTGTGTGTGTGTGTGTGTGTGTGTGTGTGTGTGTGTGTGAATTCTACTCCCAGTGATTTGATGCTACTACCGACATTAGGAGAATCCTCCCTTGTTGCAATGAACTATGGCTAAGCAAAACAGTTTCCCAATCTGTTCACATCTAAAAGTTACATTCCTCATCACCAATGTGTATTCTATTCCTTTGGTGCTGATATTTTTGAGGTTGCCTTCACCTTCAGCTTACTAAATCATGATTGGTTGATGTATTTATCTGAGCTTTTTCATCAAATCTTCTTTGTTTTTTATGTTTCTGTAGAATCCAATCTGTTTAATGCCCTGTAAGATAAGTGAAAATCAACTTTCTTTTACCTGGACTGGTCATCTAAACTCAATGCTTATTTAAAATGCTTTTAAAAGGTTCCTAATTCCAGTGCTGCATGGAGATGGGACTTTCTAAGACCATAAGCTAGATGCAAAAAGTAACTTCCTTGTCTGCTTGATTCAATACCTTTATTGTGTAGGTAAGACAAATTAAACTGCTGGATCAAAGGGTATGCACAATTTTATAGCTCTTTAGGCATAGTTCCATATTGCTCTCCAGAATTGCAGGATCATTTCACAACTCTACCAAGAAGACATTAGTAACCCAATTTTCTTATATTCCCTCCAACATTCATCATTTTTTTTTCCTGACAGCTTAGTCAATTTTAGAGGAGTGAGACGTACCTTAAAGTTGTTTTAATTTGAATTTCTCTAATCAATAGTGATTTAGAGTATATTTTCATATGACTATACATAGCTTTAATATCTTCATCTGAAAATTGTTTGTCCATATTCTTTGACAATATTCATTATAAAATTTTATTCTAATGTCCTCACTCTATTGATTAGCTCTTATATTTTCTGTATGTATATTATCTATAATTATATAATTATTTGCATATTTTAATCCCCCACTAGGCTGAGAATTCATTGAAAGCAAAAAATGTATTTTGCTTTATTTTGTACCACAATCACATTGTACAATACCTGGCATACAATAGACACTCAATAAATAATTATTGACTAGTTAACAAATCTGACATGTTCCACATGCTGTGATAAGTACTAGGATACAAAAAAGGCAAAGAATATGCCCTGCCTTCAAGAAGCTCACAATAGAGGAACAGTTTTCTTGTAAAGGAAAAAAGATACATACGTGCAAAATTAGAGATGATCTTAAGGGAAAGACAATATCATTAATGTGTATTGGAAAAGGCTTCTTACAAAAGATTGGGTTTAGATAAGACTTGAAAGAAGCCAGAAGAAATGCATTAAAATGCATAGTCAGGAGATAGAAGGGTGTATGGATTTGTGTGTGTGTGTGTGTGTGTGTGTGTGTGTGTGTGTGTGTGTGTGAGAGAGAGAGAGAGAGAGAGAGAGAGAGAGAGAGAACAATGTGATCAGTTACTATATTATACAGTATATAGAAAAAAGTTAAATATAAAAAGATCAGAAAGGTAAAGAGACAGTATATGAAGATAGATGATTCATAGTTGATTTTGAAATATTAGGGAGTCATTGGAGTGTATTGAATAGGAAAAGCTAGTGATATGATTAGACATACCCTACAGGATTCTATCATTGATAGCAGAGTAGAAGATAATTTGAAATGTAAGAAAATAGGGAAAGAAGGTAGGAAAGAAGAAAAGAAAGAAGGAAAAAAGGAAGGAAAGATGAAAGAAAGAGAGATAAAGGAAGAAAGGAAGGAGGGAAGAAGAAAGAAAGGAAAAAAGGAAGGAGGGAAGAAAGGAAGGAAGTAGGGAGGAAGGAAAAGAGAAAAGAGGGGGAGGAAAATGAAAAAAAAAGTTTACCCCTAAAGTGTGAAAGTGATAGGCAAGTGTTGTTACTGTTAGGGTGAACCACTAGTTCAAGGAATGTGATGACCTGTAGAAGTTGAAAAAAATAGAGGGACAAATCTAAAATCAAACTCAAAATATCAAGTTCAACATCAACATCCTTGGAGGGGTGGAACAGCCTGAATGGAGTGTGAGAGAAAATGTTCAAGGGCCATGCTTTTGTAATTGTCCAAAATACATTTTGTTACTTGAAACTTGATCTCTGGAGAGACTATGCCCTGATATTGAATTGTATAAGAAATCAGAATAGAGGCCCTAAGTAATGAGATCCCTGTGAGAGAAGGTCTAGAGAATAATACTTAAGATTAATATGAGTTTTCTTGAAGGTTACCCTTCATACAGAAAATGAAATAGCAGCTTTTTCTGCTTATCCCAGGAGAGAAAGACCAAGAGGAATGGGAAGACATTTCAAAGAGGTATATTTAAGCCTGATAAAAGGAGGGAAATGGAAACTTCTTAATAATAGGAAATGTTTACAAGTATCAAATTGATATAGTCTTCTTTAAGAGGGGGTACATGACATATAAATACTTTATTGACTTTTATTTTGCTTTCTTTTTTTTTTAGAAAAATGCTTTGTTTCATAGCTCTTAACAGTTATTGGCAAATAATAAATCATTTAACAAATGCATATATGTTGATTAGTGATTTATAGTGATTTCTTGTTCATGTAAGGTTAAGGTTAAGACCAAATATCTTGTATAGTATAGAGAGGATATCTTGTATGGTATAGAGAGGTCCATGGTTTGGGTACATGTATCAACAGAGATAGGTGGCCTTTGAATTCCCATTCAGCTCAGAGATTTTCTAGCTCTATAAATATGAAAATATAGATAAAAGACTTATTGAAGATGACTTTTTCTGGAAGGAAATGTGAAATAAATCTTATGTGAAGACATATACAACATATGTACATACATATATATGTGTGTGTGTGTATGTGATATATCCATATGATATCTGTATATTTTTTGGGGGGGTTATCTAGGTAATGTGATACTGAAGACAGGAAGATCTAAATTAAAATCCTGTCTCAGATTCTTATTAGCTATGCATCCCTAGTATGGTAGCTTCTCTTTGCTTCAGTTCCTCATCTATAAAATGAGAACACACTGGGGAAGAAGATGGTAAACTATTCTGTATATTTGCCAAGAAAACACCATGGAAAAAGTTAGTGGGGTCATGTAAAGTTAGACATAACAGAATAACTCAGAATAACATCCTATATCTATTTATAATATATACATATACACATATGTGTATGTAAATGCACAATACACACATTATGCATATATATTTTATATCCACATGCATTTTATGGGTCATATGTGTATATATGTATATATGCATATGTATATACATGCATGTGTATATATGCATAGATGCTTTTGTGTTTATACATACACACACATATATATATATATATAATGTCTCTATACACATACATTTGTAAACACACGTATACATATATGGATATGTATAACTGTCTCCTAAATCAGTGATAAGTTGCCCTTTATATTATATGAATGATAAGTGATACATAAATACATATATATCCATAGAAATACATATATAAATGTGCATGTTTATTCATGTTTATAGGCTACACATACATTTACTTATTTACATATCTGTATACATACATAAGGATGAATAAATTTGTCTTCTTTTTGAGTCAATCTTCAATTGTATCAATATTTTCTTGACCCCCATCTGGTGTTTTCTTGATAAAGTCCCTGAAGTAGTTTGTAATGTTTGTGGTTTGCAATTTTTATTTCCACCTCACTTTTAAAGATGCAGAAACTGAGGTAAATAGTGTTAAATGACTTGTCCAATGCATCATGTTTAGTAAGCTTCTGACACCTGATCTGAACAGAAATAGATGAATCTTCCTGACTCCAAACCAAGTACCTTATCCACTCTATGACTTAAGTGACTTGAACTATAGTTTATATATAGTTTGTATAGTTTGTATATATATGTGTGTGTATATATATATGTATGTATATGTATAGTTTATATAGTTTGTATATATATAGTTATATATACATATATATATACAATATATACATATATATTATATATAAAATACAAAATAGATATACAAATATACAATATATATTTATACATATATACTACATATATACAAATATATATACAAAATACAGAAAAATAGAAATATATGCATATGCATACATATGTATATATGTGTGTGTGTATATATATATATATATGTGTGTGTGTGTGTGTGTGTGTGTGTGTGTATGTGTATATGTCTCTCTCTATATATAGACATACACACATATACACAAATATATATGCATATAGAAATATCTGTACATATATACGTGTTTACATACACACATACATACATATATGTGTGTGTGTGTGTGTATAGTGCATGTGCTCTTTTCTTACTATCATCTACACACTGTACTTGAAATTTTTTCATTTTTGGTCCAGACAGCTTGGTGCCCCATCCATGATTTGACCTAACATTTGAAAGCTCATCTTACATTATACTTTCCTAGGTGCACTTCAGCTTTTCCCCCTCTCTTCCTACAAATGTAGTTCAGCATTTCATAATTTGCTGGGATAGGAAGACAAAGGCGACTGCTGATTCATGTCTGCAATTTTCAATTAGCTTTGCAGAGAATGTTCACTACTCCCAACCCATTTTATTTTAACCATTGACAGCCTCAGATCCAGTCTTTCCAATGACAACGTAGATAGCTAGGCACTCCAATCTCTTGAATTGCTGGGGTCATGAGAATTGTAGAATAATTGTCTATTATTTAATTCAAGGATTTAAGGGGTTTTGATGCCCTTTGAATTTATTTCTGGGGGTATTTGACAAAATTGGAGCCTAAATGTTTGGATTCTCAAGGTGAGCATGATAGACTCATAAAACCAAAGATTTAGAAAGGACCTGAATGTCATTTAATACAACTTTTACTTTTTACAATGGGTCCTTGAGGCATATTGAGGGGAGGTGGATTTTTAAGATCATCAGTAATTAAATGATAGAATTAACTTTGAATATAGGCCCTGTCTCTCTCTTCAAGGCCAGTTTTTGTCCTCTATCATGTTGCTTGCATGCTAGTGTATCTATGATAAAAGTTTATTATTATTTTACAGAATCATGAAATCCAACAGTTGGAAGAGATGTTAGTATTGAGCTAAATAATATCAATGCCCTTTAGTTTAATCTGATCCTCAATTTTTATCTGTTCTAATTTATATCTTTACAGGACTTCTCTCAGGGCGAGGTAGAGAAATATGGTGGAATCATCTACTATTGAATACCAAAGACAAGGTGAGCTTTCAGATGTGTTGCTATGATTCAGACCACAAAGATCAGAACAGGATATCTGTTTCCATGTGATAACTTTGTGACATGGTAAATTTGAAGTGCCCTGTCTCACTATAAGGCATCCTTGGAGAGTATAGGCTTCAAAATCTGGAAAAAATAGTGAAAAGAACCTAGGTAACATAGATGAGGACAAAACAATGATACTATTTCTCTTGCAATGTGTTTAGATCCTGGTCCAGACACCACAAACTCCCAAATCAGTATGTAAGTGTGAAGTAATGAGCAAACAGAATAAAGGGACAAACTGTATCCAGGGACTTTTAAGGCACAGACATATGGGGGAGTATTATCACATTTAAAAGCAAAAAGTAAAAAAGAAAAGTCATAGATAAGACAGAAAATTATCTAAAATCCCAGGAAGAAACTAAAGATAAAAAGGAAAAACACACACAAAAAAAAAGCAAAATGTGGGCTTTCAAATAAAGAATAAAAAGGAAATCAGAGGTTTAGAGGGAAGACATAACAGAGTAAACAGAGAGGGTAAAACCTTATCCAAAAGAAATATTTCCTAGAAATTAGAATTGAACAAAAATACAACAAATACTGGACCAAAATTAAAGGTTGAAAAGCTGAGACCATGTAAGATATCTGCTATTTTTAAAAGTGTCATATAAAATAGGTCAAAGAAAAAAATAAAAGAAACATTAAACTTTATAAAAACTAGGACAAAAAAGCAAAGGATACCATATTCAGCAAATCATCAATGATATTTGTTCAAGACAAATAGAGTCAGAGTTCAAGTGAAAAGACAAAGGACTCTCTCATCACATTCTGGGAAAAAAAAGCCTAACATTAAAATTCCTAGAAATAATAGATTCAAATACATAGATAGATGGCTAGAAATATAAATACACAAACAGGTAGATAGTTATCCATACATGTACAAAGACGCATATAGTTGTATGTTTATACATAAATATATGTATGCATGCTCAACAACATATATTATGTACTCATATAATATATACAAATATTATATATGTATTTTACATACTACATATATTCATTCTTATAGTTGCTTTTTCCACTAAGCATTCCAAAATAAATATTTAATGTAATAGAAACCACAGTTAAAATAACAGGTATCAGAATCTAAGGTATATCACCTTAAAGGAAAGGAGAACTTGGGATGTGATATTCCTAAAATCAAATCACAAAAACTTCCAAGCAACATTATCCATACAAAACTGAAAATCAATCTACAGAGGAGAAATGAATATATAAATAGAGGACTAAAAATAGAGTATTTCCAAGTATTGTTGGATGCAAAGACTGGAACTGAACAGAATCCATAAAATGTCATCATCAGAGTGAGGAGAAAAATATCAATAAGTAAACATGTCTGTATTTAGAAAGGGAATTAGAAGGGAATGTGCAAAGATAAAATGATTACATTATAATGAGATAATTATAATGAGATAAAAATGCCCCTTGGAAATCTAAAATCATTTAGGTCATAGAGGTAGTTAAATAAGAATCTAGAATTTGTTACATTTAATGTGTTATGACAGTCTTAAGAAAAAAAATAAATAAATGGACAGGGTAAGAAGAATGAAATGGAAGGGACAAAGGGGAAGAAGAAGGAACTTACTACTTTATTTAAGTAACCAAAAAAATTGTAAACAACCATGGAACAACAGTAGAAAGTCAAATTAGATATAAACTGAACTTCCTTTATCTGACTGAGGTGTAACACAGTATAGAACACACACACACACACACACACACACACACACGTTAAGTTAAATTAATTTTATATGATAAGTGAAAAATGAAGCACTGAGATTGTGGAGATGAGATTGAGGTATGGTAAATTTTAGATGGAATTATTGAGAAGCAAAAGAAACTCTTTCTTAGAGTTTGTATTGTGACATAGGACTGGGTAGTTTAAAGGAAATAATGAATGTTGCAAATCTGTGTTTGGAGACTGGGTAAATTAAAGAGAAAAGGGGCCTTGAAATGGATAGAGACTGCATCAAATATCAATCATTAGCTTAAAAGAATGGATTAGAAGAAAGAAACTGGGGCAGCTAGATGTTGCAATGGATAGAGCACCAGTCCTGAAGTAGGAAGATCTGAGTTCAAAGTTGGCATCAGCCACTTAACCCCAGAAAAAAAGAAAAGAAATAAAAAAAAAAAAAAGAAAGCAGAATCCAACAAAACATTTGTTTGCTTAGCTATGCAACTAGGGGACACTGGATACAGTGCCAGGCCTGATGTCAGGAAGATCTAAATTTAAATTATAGTATCAATCAATCTTTTCAGTCTTGTTCATTTCATGAATTCATTTGAACTTTCCTTGGCCCAGAGCTTTCATTTATATCTGCTTGGGACAGTGAATATTTTACTGGATCTGAAGTCATGAAGATCTGAGTTCAAATTCTACTGTGAACACTAGATGTAGGACTCTGGACAAATCATTTAATCTATTTGCCTCAATTTCCTTATTTGTAAAATGAAGTGAAGAAAGAAATGGCAAACTACTTCAGAATCCCAAATAGGGTCATGATTGAAATGACTGAACTACAACATATTTGAAATAAATGACCAAAAGAGACCTAAATTTTGATTAAAATACTGAAGTAAAATTTAATTCTGCTTCAAATGAACTAATTTTTTAGATAGAAATAATTAATTCACACAAGATTATTTCACACATAAAAATAATATGCTACATTGTATTCTTGAGGAAGCAGATCCAAGATGGCAGAGTAAAGACAGAGAGCCACCTGAGCTCTCCCATAAACTCATCTCACTATCTTTAAATAATAATTCTAAAGAGAGTCTATAGAAATACAACCCACAAAAAATAGAGTAAAGCAAATTTCTAACTGAAGGCAATTTGAAAGGTTGGCAGTGTTTTTGCACCAGGATGAGAGTGAATTATCATGCAAGCCAGCCCAGTGCAGAACCCACATAAGCAAATCAGCTGCAGACTCAAGAGCCACTGAATCAGCAGCAGCAGCAGCCGCAGCAGTAGGTTCCAGAGTTCTCAGTTGATAGACAGTAAGGAGAGCAGTAAGCAAATAATTGGCCAGAAGATTATAGCCATTTCTTTGCTGACACTGAGGTGGGGGACTCAAAGCATAAGTGCTTTGCCCATATTTAGATATAGGTCCTAGTCTTGGTTGGCAGTTCCAGGGCAAGGGGAGAAGTAGCACAGCAGAGTTTGGAGAGCAGGGTCACTCCTCGTTTCAGAATAGAAAAAAGACTGTGTTTATTCAGAAACCAGAGCCACAGGCCAGGAGATTAGCAAACATCACTCCTTAGATCAAGCCATTATGGAAGAAATGAAAATTGTCAAGTTCATAGAAATATTTCTGAAAATGGTAGCACAAAACTCCTAAAACTTAGAATAGTATATTCTGGAAGCAGAACCCTACTTTAACAGTGTTAAAAGTCAAGTAATAGTCTAGGAAATTAAGGAAACAACAGAAAAAAAATTCTGATCATAGAAAATTATTATGGTGACAAGGAAGATTAAAACACACCTCTAGAAGAAGATAACAAAGGCAATGTTCTTATGTACAAAGACTCCAAGAAAATGTATATTTTTTCCTGCCATGGAAAAGGGATTTTGAAAATCAAGTAAGATAGAAGAAATATTGGGAAGAGAAATGTGAGTAATGCAAGAAAATCATGAAAAAATGATTGAATAGCTTGATGGAGACATAAAAACAAAACTGAAGAAAAATGACACCTTAAAAAAAGTAGTAAAGGAAGTACAAAAAGCCAATGAGGAAAAGAATGACTTAAAAAGCAGAATTGGGAAATGGTAAAAAAAAAAAAAAAAAAGCACAAAAAGTCCCTGAAGGAAAAAAAATAAAAATAAAAAATAAAAATAAATAAATAAACTCCTCAAACAGTAGCATTGGCCAAAGAATCTATACAATCTCACTGAAGGAAATGATTCCTCAAAAATTAAAAGTGAGCATATGGAAGCTAATGACTTTAGGAGAAATTAAAAAAAAATCGGTAGAACAAACCAAACAAAAGAAATTAAAAAAAAAAGAAGATATGGGATATATCATTAGGGAAAAAAAAAAAACTGACCTGTAATATAGACCCAGAAAATATTGGACCATTTCGCTATGAAAGATGATGTGTAGGATCACTTAGGCATGGTCCTTAACAGATCTTTCCTTGGTGTTTTCTCAAAATATGATGTCTAGGCTCTCTCTCTCTCTCTCTCTCTTTTTTTTTTTTTTTTGATTTTATGTGTGTGTGTGTGTGTGTGTGTGTGCGCGCACGCATGTATCAATCTGAGAGGTGTGTAGCAGTACCTCAGAGTTATCTCAATTTGCATTTCTCTGATCAATAGTAATTTAGAGCATTTTACATATGACTAGAAATATTTTAAATTTATTCATCTGAAACGTGTTCATATGCTTTGTCCATATATCAATTGGAGAATGGCTTGTATAATTTTAAATTTGAGTCAATGTTAGAAATGAGACCTTTATCAGAAGCCTTGGATGTAATTTTTTTCCCAGTTTACTGCTGTCCTTCTAACATTGTCTGCATTCTTTTTATTTTACAAAACTTTTTTAAACTTTATACAATCGAAATTATTCATTTTACATTTCATAATGCACTCTAATACTTCTTTGACTACAAATTCCTTCCTTTTCAACACATCAGAGAGGTAGACTATGCTTTGTTTTTCTGGTTTGCTTATAGTATGACTATGTCTAAATCATGAACTTGTTTTGAGCTTATATAGGTATTAAGTGTGGATCAATATCTAATTTCTGATCAGCGGAAATATTGAAGGAGAAACTGGATGATCTTTACTTGGGAATATCTCCAATGGCCATAGTCCTTCCCACACATTTTCTTTACATAATTTTTTTTTTGAATCATTCTACATATAAGAAAATTTTGCCAAGAAGAAATTCCTTTGCCAATGGAATGGAATGTTGTTAAACAGAACAAAATCCCAGAATCTCAGAGAGTCATCTAATCAAATTCATAACTGAAAAAGAGGTATTCATTTAACACACTAGTATATAATAATATTGCCTTTATTTGAAGATTCATAGTTAAAAAAAAAAAACACAGCCTCTCAAAGATGTCTGCTGTCTTTTTGTCTGGAGTTTGTTTTTATTCTTTTTTGGGGGGATTTTTATTTTCTTATATAAAACAAAATCTATATTTTTATAACCGCTACACATTGCACTTAATTTTGCCTTCTAAGCAAAGTTGAACAAATATAGCATCATATTATCAGCTAAAGCTAGACAGCATCTTAGATGTCTCATTACAATTCCATTACATGAGGAAAGTGAGACCCAGAGATATTAAGTGATTTGTTTATGGTTAAGCAGATAGTAACTAAAAAAGGTAAGACTTGAACATGTATCTTCTGATGGAGAATTCAATCTTCTTTCTATAATCCTACACTCCATCTTAACTATTATAAATGGCTCTTACCTAAGCCTTCTTTTCTCCAGACTAAATTTTCATTGGTTCTTTCAATAGATCCTTATGTAGCATTATTACATAGCCTTTGCTGTTCTGCTTGCCCTGTTCCCCATGCTCTGTGGCTTTATGTAATCTTTCCTGAAAAGAATTTGGATCTGAATATATTACTTGACAAATGAACTGAGTAGAGAACACATATATTCCTTAGCATGAACTCTAAGCCTCCTTATTTAAATCTAAATTTGAACAGGCTTTTTTGAACAGATTTTTGTTTCCTTTTTAGTGTGAAGAATTGCAATAAAATGTTTACCTCTCTTTCAAATGTTCTACATCAAACTCTCTCTCTCCCATCCAAATGTAAATGTTATCCTTTAACCTATTGCAACTTCCCTCATTAAACTGGGTCCAATGTTCCTGCCTATAAAGGTTTTAAATGTTCTCTAAGGACTTTTCCAACTTGAGATTCTATTATTAATATTCTTTCCATTTACAGAAGTTTAAATTATACAAACAAGCTTATATAATCTGAAATGCTGTATACAAGACCCTAAAACACAAGACAACTCATTCAAAGCACAAGTAGGTATTCAGAAAGAACATTGCAAAATAGCAATAGTGAATAGCAAAGGAATAGATTTTATTTTGTCATGTCTGTGTAGGAGGAATAAAACTTTACTATGTAGAAATGTCAAAAGAGAGTTAGAATCTTTGTTGGTAGAAGGCAAAAAGACTAAGGAAAAGAACTATGAACTTAATAAAGTAGTTTTTTTTTAATTAACTATTTCTCATGTACACGTGTGTATATATATATACACAAGTGCATGTATAAAATGGATGAATAGATATAGAGACAGACTATATGTATATGTATATGTATAGATGTCATGTGTGTATACATATACATTTGTACATATACAAATACACACAAGTTTGTGACAAAGAATTTGAAATTGGACATATATTCATCTAATGGAAAATGAGTAAACAAGTATGGTACATGATTATAAAAGTCTATGATTGTTCCATAAGAAATGACAGTAGGAATGATTTCAGAAAAAAAAAAAGACTTAGATGAACTGATGCAAGATCATATCAGTAGAACCAGGATAGCATAGTACACAGTAACAACAAAATTGTAATGAGAAACAACTGGGAAAGACTTGACTGTTCTCATCGATACAATTATATGTCTTCTAAGACTTCAAAACTATAGTTTGGTTTTGTCTAATTCTGTCTTCAAAACAAGAAAAAAATTAATGAGGGACTAGGGTATATCAGTATACAATTATGACATACAGAAAACAGTTACCAATATGACTTAAAAAAATAAAATACATGAAAAAAAAGTTCACAGTGTCAAATAATACTCAAATATTCCAGAAAGCACAAGGGTTCTATAAGTATATTAGTTAACTAGTTATTTTGTGGTTTTTTTTTTTTTTTTTCAAAATCTCTCCAAGGGGCTCCTGCACCTTTAAAACCCTTGGAATATATGCCAAAGAAGGGCAGCTGAACCAAATCTGACACAAGAGTCTTTTGTTCAGTTTGTTACTGAGTGGGGGAAGATCTGGGCTATAGCAGAAATAATATGCAGCCTGAAGGAATGGACAAATAAAAGCCTGACTCTCCCATAGGACAGATTCAAGAAGCTACAACTGAGCTACTTTTTCTTCCCTTTTTTCTGAGTCTATCTCTTTGGTCTTCATAATCTATGATCCTTAAAGTCTATTTGGTATTTATCTACTTCACCCAAGACAGTTCAATACAACTTTCTCCCCCTCCTCCCCCACAACTGTGACATAGAATTATATATATTTTTTCCACTGAAGTCCAACTATCGTCTATATTAATCAATTACATTGCAGGAACACTATCCAGGAAACTAGCACTTGGGGAACTAGCACTTGGGGAAAGCCATTTTCCAAGCATCTAGGTGAATATGCAAATTAATCAGCTGGTGTACAGAAGCCAAAGGAAGATTATTCTAATCCAGAGATTAGATTTAATTATAATTTAAAGGATACTGCAATTTTATCAAGATTTTGTTGAAATATTTTCAGTCTTATCTATGTCTTCCTGACTGCCCTTTTGGGGGAATTTTCTTGGCAAAAATACTGAAGTTTGTCATCTCTTTCTCCAATTGAGACAAACAGGGTTAACTGACTTACCCAGGATTACTTAATGATTTTTCTGAGGCCTGATTTGAACTTAAAAATTCCTGACTAGCCCCAGCGCTCAACTAGCTGCCCTCATATCTGACTAAAACACAAGCCATGTAGAAAAGATTGTGTCACATAGTGTGTGTATGTGTGTGTGTTTGTGTGAGAGAAAGAGAGAGAGAGAGAGAGAGAGAGAGAGAGAGAGAGAGAGAGAGAGAGAGAGAGGCAAAAGTGTGTGTTTGTCTTTTCCTTTTACCCATCCAAAAGCACACAAACTTTCCTTAGGTACATTTTATTTTATTGAAATCATTAATTTTCTTACCTCCAATCTATTTATGTGTCAGACATTTTGTGTTAGATTCTGTGGATGCAAAACACAAATGATTCTTGCATCCTTCAAGACTTTATCTTTTCCTAGGGCTGACATGTAACATGTAGTTAAATAAAACCAATTCTTATATGATTTTTTTGAAGGGAAAAAAAAATATGGTTTCATTAAGAAGACCCAATGTGGCAGGTAGAATATGATCCATGCTCTGAAGAAACTGAACATCCTATGAGAATAGAGTATATTTCAGAAATAGGGGACCACTTTTGTAAAGGGACAAAAATGAGAGATGTGATGGAATTTTCAAACATTAGCTCTTGGTTTGATGGGAAGAGATTATATAAATGGGCAATCAGATGAAACAGGACTTAGACAGAATATAATGTGAGCCACACTATGGAGGACTTTATATTCAAGGCTGAGGATTCTGTATTTGATTTTAGAAGCAAAGGGGAACCATTGTATATTTTTAAGAAGGGAGAATTTGCCTGACATGGTCAGACATTTCATTAAGAATACTAATTTGGAAGCTTTATGAGGGATGGATTGAAACTGAAGTCATTCCATGTTTGACTGAACTCCAAGGATAATGAGAAAAAAATTCTCCAAACAAATGAATCAATGACATTAATGTAAGAGTCTAATGAGGCTTTTGGTATCTCAACCACAACTTTCTACAATGTCGTGCAGCTAGTCAAAAAGCATTTACTAAGTGCATATTTTGTGCAGTGAACTATGCTACATTCTGGGGCTATGAAAAAAAAATAAAATGAAATTTAAAAGTCCCTGCTCTCAAGGAGGAAGACAACACATAAACAACTATGTACGTGGAAGCTACAAACAATGTAATTTAGAGATAAAATATGCATGGAAAGCACTAATATTAAAGTGGGAATCAGTTTAGGTTTTTTTTTTTTTTTTTGAGTAGAAAGTAGAATTTTATGAAATTTTTCAAGGAAGACAGAGAATATAGGAAATGGGGATAAGGTGGGAAATTATGTTAAGTATAAAGGACAGGCATTGAACATTATTATAATTAGTTGTTGGAATATTTTCTTCAGAGTCCATTTTCACTGGATCATGGAGGTTTGAGAATTAAAGTAAGTCATAAGAAGACTAGGAACATGAGAGGGAGTCAACATATGGAGGACTTTGAATGACCAATAATGGAATTTGTATTTCATTAGAGATGTGATAAGGAGTCACTGGAATTGTTTTGAGTGTTGACTGAAGGAAGATTCGTTTGCTCTTTTTTTTTTTTTTTTTTTTTTTTTGCTGTTGCATGGATTTATTAAGGTTCATTAATCTAATGAGAGGGTTCATTAGTCTCATCTTCATTATGTTTGTGGTCATTGTTCAGAGGCTATATAACCACCAGCAGCTAAGATGGTGTAGTTGGTTATGGCCTAGACAGAATATTAGCTCCACTGTCTAATTGTAGTGTGACATTAGTCAAGAACATATAAAACCTCTAAGCTTCCCTTCTTCTTTTATAAATTATTTTTTTATTTTTTTATAATACCTAATTTTTTTATAATACCTATTTCATGGAAATGGGATAATTCCTCAGAATTGGGAAAATATTGCATAATCCTAAGCTATTCTTTTTTTTTTAAGTGGCCAAGTTGAAGTTTTTGAAACGGAGCTGTCCAACCAATTTGTAAAATGATAAACCATATATGACTAAACTTTATGATAATCCATCCATTTACCCCTTTCATTATAATCATTGTAAGCAATGCATGTTGACATCATTTTTGCATCTTTTCTACCTTCTATAATTTTCCCTGCTTTGAATTGACTTTGGAATCTAAACCTGATTCCTCCTTGATTCCTCATGAAAGGATTTCAATTAGTGATGACTATGAAGAATCCTGTCATTTTTTTTTTTTAACACAGCTCCCTGATAATTCTGGATCATTTGCTTCCTGACAACTTGATAGATACTGTGTAGAAATGGGAAAAAATGGCATCTTGTAATATTCTAGGTTTTTATCAAGGTATCTAAGGTCAGATGACCTCAAAGTAGATAATTTAGGGGGAAAAGTACTAGAATAGTTCAGTAGGCCTGACAACATTTTGTGAGTGGAACAGAAATTTGAAAATCAATAAATTTTATCCTCCAATTAATCTCATTGACTTTGGAATGAACTGAAGAATATATGTTTATATTTTTGTCCATTGTGGAATAATAAAAGATGACATTCATATAACTAAGTTTCAGATTGTTTCTAATAGATTAACCAATTTAATTTAAGCTACAATCCTAATTGCTTTTATTGTTATGGGGAAGTTATAGCACTGGAATTAGATTCAAGAAGACTCATCTTCCTAAGTTCAAATCTAGCCTCTATCACTTTACAGCTGAAACCTTTGTAAAGTTACTTCCCTATTTGCTTCAGTTCCTCATCTGTAACATGAGCTGCAGAAAAAAAAAAATGTCAAACCAATTTAGTATCTTTGCCAAGAAAACCTCAAAATGTGGGATAGTCAGACGTGACTGAACAAGACAAGGGGAATTACTATTATATTCATTTTACTGATGAAGCAACTATGATTTAGAGAGTGGAAACATCTCATTTGAGGTAGTTATTTCTTATATAACATTTCAAAATGTTCATGGATTCTTCCTATGTGATTTCATTTCATTATTACAACAACCTTTTGAAGTAGACGTTATTCTTTTCTCCATTTTACAGATGAGGAAAATGAAGCTGGGAGGCAATCTTAGACAAGCCTTAATCTGTGGTCTTTATTACTACAGTTTCAGTGTTATATCCATTATAGTTACCAATACTACCGGTACTGTAAAATATATGAACAACTACATAATGGGGAGAAATTATTTTGCTTTATATTCTTCTCTTTTCTCTCTTACTATCATGTCCTGAGGGTAGAAGGATATTAATGTCACCCATTTTGAGCCAATGACATTGAGATACCCATTATTGTTAGGACAAATCTTTTGGGGAAGTGCATACCTCTTCATTTCCCTTCCCATTCCCACACCTCTAAAGATTTATTTCCCAGCCTTTCCTACTTTTTGCTCTCTTTCTTTTCCCACTGCTTCATTACAGGTGATAATTGATTCATTTTAGCTACTGACACTAATCTCTGCTGCACTCTACTGGCAAGCATGAAGCTTACATCTCTAGTCCATATAGGGTTAGTTTTCCATCTATTTCAAAAGCTTATCACGGGTCAAAAAAGGTTCATTTAAAAGATAATAGAAATAATAGTGTTGATGAATTGTACTACATACCACCCAGGCAGACAGATGATATGGCTGAGCACAATGGGAAAAGAAGATTAAATTTGAATTCAGAGATGTCAGAATGGAATCCTTGTTTTGCTTCTCTGCTCTCATGACTTTGGTCAATTCAATTAACTTTCTAGGGCTCAATTTTTGGATCATGAAAATGACAATCTGAATCTATGTTCTAATGTATAATATGAAAAAATTCTAACAAAGCCATTGGTTATGAAAATATCAGTGTAGGGAGATCTACCTGGATAATTATTAGAAATTGTCTTGCTCGCAAGTTAGAAAAAACAACATCAAACGAACAATAAAAATAATTATTTTGAATTCTGTTTATTGAACAAGGTGACAACCTTCATGGATTGGAAGTAATATAAAATGTAGGAGACTGTATTTTTTTAAATTTACTCTGGATAATGATATGTGTCATGAAATGTAGCAGAAATATTGCCAAATAGTTATGATTTCCACACAGAGTGATTTTTTTGGGGGAAAGAATATGGTTCAATAAAAATGGGGACATAGGAGTAATGATATTTTAGAAATAAGACTCTGCTTTTTAATTCATAAATATTTTATATTTCCAATTACATATAAAAACATTTTTTTTAATGTTCACTTAAAAATTTAATTCCAAATTCTCTCCCTCTCTCCTTTTTTCCCCTTGTTTCATTGAGAAGGCAAGTAATTTTACATAGGTCATACATTGCAATTATGAAAAATGTATCTTCATATTAATCATGCTCTGAAATGAATCAGAAATGAGAGAGAAATGAGAAAAGTCAACAAAAGATCAAGAAAAATAAAGTGTTATTTTTTTTTTAACCAACTTCAATATGTAGTCAGTCTCCAGGTCTTTCTCTGGAGATGGATAACATTTTTCATCATGTATTCTTCAGAACTGCCTCGGATCATTATATTGCTGATAATAGCTAAGTCATTCACAGTTGATCATCATACAATATTGATATTGTGTTTGATATTCTCTGCGTATTTCATTGTTGAATTAATTCATGGTTTTTCTGAAAGCTTATTTCATTTTTTGAATTAATTCATGGTTTTTCTAAAAGCCTTCTGTCAATTTCTAAAAGCACAAAAGAATTCCATCGCAATCATATATTATAACTTATTCAGCCATTCTCCAATTGAATGACATTCACTCAGCTTTTAATTTTTCACCATGACAAAAACATAACTAAAATATTTTTATACAAATTGGTATTTTTCTTCCCTTTGGCATAACCTAATAGTATTATTGCTAGGTCAAAGGCTTTGCACCCTTTTTGTAGCCCTTTGAGCATAGTTCCAAATGGTTCTCCTGAATAGTCATTTCACAATTCTACAATAATGTTTTGGAATACCAATTTTCCTCCATTATCTCCAAATGTTATTTTTTTTTGCATATTAGCCTTTCTGATGGATATGAAATAGTATCACAGAGCTGTTTTAATGTTCATTTCTCTAATCAACAGTGAGTTAGTGTATTTTTTCATAATTATAGTTTTGATATCTTCATATGAAAACTGCCTGTCCGTACCTTTCGATCACTTATCAATTAGGAAATGACTCATATTCTTATAAATTTGAATCAGTTCTCTCTATCCTTGAGAAATGAGGCCTTTTTTTCAGAGAAATATTGTAATTTTTTTTCATAATTATGATTAGTAATATATTTCCCTCCATCCTAATCCTCATTTATCTTTTTTCTTTCTCTCTTTTCATCTTCTCTGTTTAAAAAAAAATATTTTGCTTCTGATTACCATGACCCATAATCTATTTTCTTTCTATCAGCCCATAACCTTCTCTTATTCTCTTCCACTCCTACTTTCCTATAGAGTAAAATAGATTTCTATGCCCAGCTGAGTGTGTCTGTTATTCCTTCTCTGAGCCCATTCCAATGAGTATATGGTACAAGAATTATCTACCATCCATTACCATTTTTCTCTCCACTGGAAAAGGTATTTTGTGCTTCCCTTACATGTGATGATTTTTTCTCTTTACCTCTCACTTCCCTCTTCACACAGTGCACCCAGCTTTCATTTTTTTTTCTTTTTTTTTCCTTTTTAGATATTATGCTTTAAAGTATATTCCTCTTGTACTTCTAGTGATGATACAATTTTTACAGGTTATATATAATATCTCCCATGTAAGGATATGAACATTTTAATGTAATTTGACTCATTATTTCTCTTTCCAGTTTACATATTTAGCCTTCTCTTGCGTTTGGTATCAGAAAGTCAAAATTTCTATTCATTTCTGTTTTCCTTTTAATCAGGAATGCTTGAAAATCTTCTATTTTGTTAAATATCCATTTTGTCCCTAAAAGATGATATTCTGTTTTATTGGGTAAGTGAGTCTTGGTTATAATCCTGCTTTGTTTCCTTTACAGAATATCACATTCCATATTATAAAGTGATCCTTTTAAAGTTTGCGTTATCCTGATTGTGGTTCCAGAATATTTAAATTGTTTGCAATGCTTTCTTTCTTTCTTTTTTTTTTTGACTTGAAAGTACTATAATTTGTCTATAATATTACTTTTAAAAATAATTTTATTCTCTTTTTTAAAAATTCAATAGTATTTTTCAATTACATATAAAAGTTTTCTTTTTATAAAAAATTGAGTTCCAATTTCTTCTCCTTCCCTTTCCCAGAGACAGCAAGCAATCTGATAGAGGTTATTCATGTGTAATAATTTAAAACACATTTCCATATTAGTCATGCTGTGAAAGAAAAATCAGAACAAAATAAAAAAAATATATAAGGAGATAAAAACAACAAAAGTTGAGAATAGTATGCTACAATTCACAGTTAGTGTCCATAATTCTTTCTCTGGATGGGATTTTCTATTCCAATTCTATTGCAATTGTCTTGGGTGGCTGTGTAGCTGGGAAGAGTTAAGTCTATCATAATTGATCATCACAAAATCTTATTATTACTGTGTATAATGTTTTCTTGCTTTTCTTAACTTCATTTAGCATCAGTTCATGTAAAGCGTTCCAGGCTGAAATCAGTCTACTCATTATTTCTTATTCATATCATATACCATAACATATTCAACCATTTCTCAATTGATGGGCATCCCCTGATGTTAAGGACCATGCCTAATTGCACTTTAAGGGGCAGGTCAATTCTCTGAGAGCCTCCACAGCTGTGAACATCTGAAGGAGTTGCAAAGCAGCCTTTACTGACACAGGTGTTGCTTTTGGACTGGGAAAATAAATTGGAGGCAGAGGGAAGAGGAGAGAGTTCAGACAATACAACTGCTTCTCAGTCTCCTTGAATCACCCTCATCCTCTCACAAAAAGAGAAGAAAAGGTCTACCAAAGGTAAAGAAAAGTTACACATTGTATTCCTAACAACATGAATTTCCAATTCCTTTTGGATATAATATTTCAAAAAGTTTTCTTTTTCAGATCTCTTTCAGGAAGTCAGTGGATTTTATCAACATTTATCCTATCTTTTAGTTTTAGGATATCAGTGCAAGTTTTTGTTTTGTTTTAATATTTTTTTTAAGATGAAGTCTAGGCTTATTTTTAAAAATCATAGTATTCATATATTCCAAGAAATTTTAAATGATCTCTCCTTGATCTATTTCCACATCAGTTGCCGCCCCCACCAATGAATTAGTTCGCATTTTTTTTTATTTATTTATATTTTCTATTTATTTATTAGTATTTTCTTATTTCTTTCTTTATATTTTCTTTATTATTTTCTACCCTTCCCCACTTCCCTGCTTCTCCCCTTCCTCCCTTTCCCCTTTCCCCCTTCCCTTGTCTTTTCTTTTTCTTTTTCTTTTCCATGATTTTCTTGTATCAATCTCATATATTAATATATATATATATACATATGTATATATATATATATCTTCTATTATTTGATTTTTAAAAAATCCTATTTGAGCTACATATGCTACATAGACTTGCCCAGATAGCCAAGAGAGCTTATGATATTTTTAAAAGGAGATAAAATGCTGAGATAGATGTGGATGTGTAGATTGTTTGACTCCTATCAAACAAAGACTTGAGTAGAAGAGAAATGCAAAAACAGGTATGTCTAAAGAAAAAAAGTTTTACATTACTGCGAAAATGTTAAGTCTTATGCTTAAAATGAGTGAATGAGGATAAGGAGAGCCAAGGGACTTTTCAATTCATATTCTATGATTCTGTGTCACAAAATAATGTTATTTTCAAAAGAAAAAAGTAAGGAATTTACTAGGAAAATAAAGTTTAATAAAAGGGATAAAGATATAAGGGGGAGATGAGGGAATGATGTGGCACAAATGCTAACTAATGATGGAAACAAACAAAACAGCTTGATTCCTACTTTGATTTTATTTCTACTAAGCCAAGCTGAACTAAGTGACACAACACAGAAAAAAAAAAAAAAAAAAAAAGATAGCGGATGGCAAAGCTAAGTACCTGTTTATGATCTTTGCAATGTTGTAGAGAATAACAGACTCAATACAGTACACAAGAAAGAAAATACTTTGATTTTTTCACATGGGGAGAGGGGAAGAAGTGACAGATTGAAATCTATTGGCCAAATTGCTTTGTTTTCTGGGGAACTTTTTTCTCCACCTTATTAATAAAGAGATAATAAGGGAATAACTAGAAAAGGAATGTGTGAAATCAAAGAGCCGTCATAGTTTTGTCAGTAAAAGGTTGTCAAACTAACATCTATATATTTTAAAGACAAATCAATTCAACTGATATGTTAGGGGAAACTGATAGACAATTTATATAGAGACATATATTTTTCAAAGAATTTGACAAAATATGTCTAGCTATACTTTTGGATAAAGTGGAAAGATGTGAGATAGAGAAGAGTATGATATGATGAAGTTAAATCAATGTGAATATTTTTTGTACCCAAAGGAATAACATTAATATTTTGAATTTAACGGAAAAGAAACCAGCTTGTTGGTGAATCTTGACCAACATTCTTTCCTTCCTTTATTTCATTTACAATTGATTTGGGTAAATGATTTGATTATCTGCAAAGTAAAATTTCAAAAAAAAAGGAAACATATCAGAAAATAGAATGAGGTTTTAAAAACAAATGCCACAGGCTAAAACATCAATTTAAAATTGAATATTAACAGTAATAGGAAGCATTTCTATTGGTCTGAAGTCCATAAAGTACTTTATATAAGTTGTCATTTTATCTTCCCATTAATCCCATTATGTGCTAATGTATTCCCGTTTCTAGGAGAGGTTTAGTATCTGAGTGTCACAATCTTTAAGTGTCTGAAGTCACATATGAATTTAGTCCTTCCTTATTTGAAGGACATTTCTTTCTTTTTCTTTCTTTCTTTCTTTCTTTTTTTTTTTTTTTTGAATGCATGATGCAACTATCTCAATGAGATAGATTAAAATAAGATCAAATATAGGTTTTTCCATATGGGCAAAAATTTCCCAAGATCAAGATTAATATAGCAGTTTGTCAGTGGAGGGTAGAGAGATATCCTAGGGTTTTAGAAGAGTACAAACTCAATATTACATAATGGTATGATATAATAGAATGTGGTGTTTCTTGTCCTTCTCAAATGCAGCCAGCTGGTAAAAATACAAACGTTTATTTTCTCCTTCCAAAGTAGCCTGGTTAGTTGAGGCCTCTCTCTCTGCTTGGTTCCAAGAGCTCCCTCCGAATGTCTCCAAATCCAAAGGTTTTGTCCTTCAGCCTCTGCCTCTGCTTTCTTCAGCCTCCAGAGCCAGTACCAAGGTTGAATCTGACTTGCCTCTGAGAAAGCCGTCTCAATCTTCACTGAACTCTTGACTCGTAGCTTCTTCCTCTGAAAACTCTTCTTCCACCACCAGCCAGCCAAGTGGAAAATATTCTGGAATAGATCTCTCTTCACTGGCCTTATATATGACTCTTCTGAGAGAATAGGATTATGGGTTTTCTCCCATAGTGCTCTCTGGCCCTAAGAGCTTCAAGGGAGGTGTGAATTCAGATATCTCATACTAAACCCTGAAATTTCCCAAACGTGTGAACTCCAATGAGTAAAGGTGTGAACACAAGCATTGTATCAATTAGTTCTATTTAGTACCTTGTTTCAGGTTCTGGCCTAAAACATCAACTCTAATGAGTTAGTAGTTTGTAAAGATTCCAAGAGTAAAATAATGATATTTTTAGGCGCAAGACATATATGATGTCTGAGATGAAGTCGATTATGATTCTATTTTCTTCTGTTCTGGTCAGATCATATCTAGTAGGTTTCTAATGTCCTTCACATCTCCAAGGTCCTGTGAATTTCCAGTAGCAAATGGTATCTAACTACTTCAAAGGATGTGAAATTTCCAGTAGCCATAGAATTCCACTGGTGATTACTGAAACAATATTTGGTTAATATTGATGCATCTATTGATGATCTAATCTTGAAAAATGGAAAGATACCAAGAGCTAGGATATGATCATATGATATTTTGATTTTTCAGTAAAATAGATAAACATTTTTACTCTGTTCATCAGACTAAATACTCTTTATCCTGCTCATCAATTTAAATGTTTGTTATAATGAAGATATTCTAACACTGTCATATTCCAATGGTTCTGTGACATCTAATTGATATGTTTATTTATGCAAATGATGGAGGCAGCAAGTCTTGTAAGGTTGAATAATCTTTGTGAATCATATCTTCCATAAGATAATATAAATCTGGCAAAGGTTTCTATTCAACATTCTGAGAACTGCTTTTCATTCTCTTGAAATTGTGGGTTTATCAATGAAGTGTGCAGCCTGTTCTCCATGATTTTGTCCCTTTCTCAAAGCCATACAATAATTTCTCATGGTGTTGTGCTGGTTCTTTAAGGCAACTGTGTTTTAACTATGCACAGTTTATATCAAGATATGTTTTGAGTAGAGTTATTTTAATAGATTGGGCCTGATTTCCAAGGATCAGTGCACCAAAGTACAGAGAGTCTCATCAAGGCCATTTTATGATAAATTATATGGCCATGGAAACACAGGAATGAATATAGATAAAGTTAAAAGAAAATCCAGCATATTCATTTTAAAGTGGTATAGGATAGCAAGTTTTGTTGACTTTAAAATTATTTCAATAGATTGAATATTAGGAATATAGAGAGATAGCTAGTTGGAGAGATAGCTAGTTGGAGAGATACACATACACACACACACACACACACACACACACACACATATATATATATACACACAGAGATAGAAATATATACACACAGAGATATATGTACACACACACATATATAGACACACAGAGATACACACACACACACACACACACACACACATATATATATATATATATATATATATATACACACACACACACATACACACACAACACACACATATATAGAGAGAGATATATACACAGATATATATATACACACACACACACACATATATATATATATATATATAGATAGATAGAGATACACACACACACACACACATATATATAGTATATATATAGAGAGATACACACACATATTATATATATATATATATATATACACACATATATATATATATATACACACAGAGATACATACACATACACCCACATATATATATATACAGATATACACACACACACATATATATATATATATATATATATAGAGAGAGATATACATATATATATATATATATACACAGAGATACACACACACACACACATATATATAGAGCTATGTACACACACATATTATATATACACATACATACATACACATAGAGACATATATCTACAGATAGAGATAGATATACAGAGATTAAAAGAAAAAAAATCAAATCAAGTCAAAGATTAAATCTAAAATTCTCTGCCAATAAAAACTCTTCTAGGATTCTTCCTTTTTCCCCCACCAGATTTTTTCCACATATTGCTCTTCTACATGAATTTTATTATTTGTACATCTTCTTCTTTTGTCTCTTTGCTATTGCTTACACACAGTGCTGCACCTCCCAATCACCAAACCTTTGCACTGATTATCCCTATATCTTTTTGTTTCTCTTCAAATCTGTTGTAGTTTCCTTTAAAAATTAGATGAAGCACACTGTCTAAATAAGACATTCCTGATTTGTCTAGCTCCTAAAGGTCTTTCTACCCCCCCATAATTTCATGTATATGTATATGGACATATATACACATGTGTACATATGTGCAACATGTGTGCATAAAGATGATATGTACATGAATCTAATTTTTATGTAGTTATTGTTGATAGAGCTAAGTATTTAGGTATATACCTATCAATCTATCATTTTTCTTTTAGAATATAAAATTCTTAAAGACAAGAACAGTCTGGGGAAAAAATGAAGAGAATAATCATTTAAATACTGCCAGGCCTACACCAGGCAGTCTGCTAGTTGTTCAATCTTTTCAGTCATGTCTGTTTGTGATCCAGTTTTAACCAGGATATTTGAGTGGTTTGCCATTTCCTTCTGCAGCTCAATTTACAGATGAGGTACTGAGGCAAACAGGGTTAAGTGACTTACACACAGCTAGTAAGAACATGAGGTTGGATATGAAGTCAGATCCTCCTGGCTCAGGACTCTGTCCATTGTACCAACTATCTTCTTTAAGAACTCTGCTAATGACTTTAGATCTTAAAACATATTATTTCATGAGAGTCACATAAAAATCTGCCAAAGTGCTATTTTTATTTTCATTGAGGAAACTGAAGCAAACAGAGTTAAATGACTTATCCAATGTCACACATTTAGGAAGTAATTGAGGCTGGATTTATACTCCTTTTCCTGATGCTGGGTCCAGTGCACTATTGACTCTGAATGATCCATGGTAGATGCATAATAAATTTGTGACATTTGGTAGAAGCATGGAATAGGGGAGGTCTGCCTGAATGATAATATCTCTACCAAAAAGACCCTGGAATTTTAGTTGAGAACCTTAGCTGGATGTTGATCTGAGAAGTTATGTAAACTCACATCACAACTTTACAAATATAAGCAGAGAGATTAACTGATAAGGTTATGAGAACACATTTTATGTCTGTTTTATGGAGAAATGAAAAAAGATCAATATCCTGTATTTTGGTGTAGTGGTGCTGCTTTATCCCTTTGATATAAATTGTGTCCTCTTTAATCTCTGGGGGGCAGAAGGATTAGAAAGGAATCTTTGGGGGAAGGGTGGTCCTGGGGTCTTAAACACTCCTGGTCTCTGGAAAGGATCCCATTCTCTTATAGGGGGGAAACTCCCAAATAAGAAATCTCATTCAATTGGAAATCTAGACCTGGGGCATGTTCAACTCCTCTGTTGAGTTGAAGATTAGTCCCTCAAACTGGTCCCCAGCTTGGGGCCAGGGCAAACCTGATAAAATCAAAGGCCTGTCAGTCCATCTCTGCTAATTCTTAATCAGGAATGCCCACTGAGTTGCTTTTCAGTGTAAACTCATCTTGGCAAAAGTCCTAACAGGAGTTAACATGCTAAAAAAATTGTCTTCTTAGTTTAATAAATCTATTCTTGCAACAAAACTCTCACCTGTATTCATTGGGGTTCGCAAATACTTTCAGCAAAGCCTGTGGACTGGCCAGGGGAGCCCATTGCTGTCAGGGTATCTCTCAACTCTCATTTTTCACACCCCAACACCTTCACTAGCCTATGCCCATAGAAGTTCATCTTGAGTTAGTACTGTGACCTGGATGCCAATTTAATCTTAGGTACTCTTCCATGAGAAGATAAAAAAAAGGAAGCTTCTAACTCTACTATCCATTTCATTAGAGTTTACATATTTATCATATAATAAATATATCTTAAATGCCTACTATATAAAAGACACTAGCTATCTGGGGATATAAATACAAAGAATCATCCATTTCTCTTCTCAAGGAGCTTTAAATTTTTTTTGTGGAAAATTATATTCTGGCACCATATTTTAACAGAGCCTATAAGTCTTTGGATGCTAAAAGGGCATCTCAAGCAAAGTAACCAGCACACTAAAAGAAATTAAATGGAAAAATTAAATGGAAATTAGGACCCATGAAGAATGATTGAGAGAATGAGAAAATCTTTAATATATGTTTGTACATGGTTTGATGGGTTGCCAAAAAAAAAAAATAGGAATGAGATTAAATGTCTTAAATTGTCGGAAGGATGGTCTTTTGAAAAACATTAGACATTCATTGTAGTTGTGTATGGAAGAAATGGAACCAATGATTGTAGGTTCTAGTGGCCAGATTATAGCTGAATATAATTAATTTTACAAAAGATATAACAAGAACCCAAATTTAAATAGACTTCTGGACTCACAAAATACAGCTTCTCTATCTAGTACTTCTCATATGGAAATATAATGATAAATAATGAATTCCATTCCAATGACTTGAGCAAAGACTTTGCTGTCTGAGAATCTTAGTATGAATTCTACTTAGGCTACTAAAGTACCTTTGTGATGTAGGCCAAGTCATTTTACTTATCTGGACCTCTGTTTCCTTATTTGTAACATCAGGGAAGTAAACTAAAGGAATGAGCCTTGAGGAAGATTCTATTTCAATGATTTTCTTTACAATCTTTCTTTTTGCTCCTAAAATAAAGAAGTAACTTATAAAACCTCTCAAGTTATCAAATCTTTGATGCTATAATTTGGATGATGTGTTTAAAAAATAAAGAAACTTTTGTAAATATGTAAGAGACATAGTAGAGTTAAGTTCCCACAGAAGAGTAAGAATTCAGTTCTTCTGAAGCCATAAGCAGATGATGGGATACACTGAAAAGTTAAATTTCCACAGAATGTAGTAAGCCTCAAGGTGATGTAAGATAATAAGCATCTCTAACCAATGAACTTTCAGGAAAAGAGACTCATTTGACTTTAAACTTTTGATAAAGGTGTCTAGGCTAGAAACTGGTCAAACTCCTTTAAAGAGACTGAAGAACCTTTATTTGTTGAACTTGCGTAATAAGCCTCATACAGATAAGCCAACACATCCCAAATAGAATTAGAAACTCATTAACAAAACATGGGATATATGACTAGGGAAGAGGGACATGTTTAGGAGTAGCATATGAGAAATGATGTAATCCTAGGGGGAATGTACCAATCCATTCTTTGGGGGAGGAATTGGGAAGAATTAACAGGATAAAGGTTGTTTACTTCTATATTTAGTGCTCCCTCTTCCCATCAGAGGGTTGGGTAGAGCTGGCTTCTGGCCTGAAATGTCCAATTCCTCTGAACCTTCTCTGTCAATAAAGTTTCTTTTTACCTGACTTTTGGAGGCAGTTTGTTTCTAACAAATGCAATTTAACTTGGAAAGCATACTACGTATTTGCATAGAGACTATTTTCAGCATTCAGAAATAATACATATGTGTGTGTGTGTGTGTGTACATACTTTCAAATTTCTATCCATAAACTGATGTTTTGAGAAGAACTTTCCTTTCCCTCCATTTTTCTAGTTCAGTCCTTCTTTTCCTTCCTCTCAATTCCAGAACCCATGTCTTGAGATCGTCATCATAGTATCTAAAAGTTGGAAGGAATCTCCAATATTTTATGTAATCTTAATGTGATAAATTATTTTCTTTATAGTTTTCATAACTATTGACCATAACTAGTTTATGCTTAAAGCTCCTAGTGAGTATTGTGTATATATAGTCTTGTCATATACCTACTAAAAGAAGCAAATATGGACTAATTGGCTCACATCTGTTTAATACAATTAAATTCAGTGCACCAGTATGCATTTAGTATGTACCTAGCTTATTCAAAGGAGCTTTCCTAGATGGATGACTTGAAATGAATGAAGAGTCTTATGAGAATGTGGTTTCCACCAATGCCCTAATTATATCTTGGGACTAGCTATAACCTAAAGTCACAGGTGTTTAATTATTTTAGGTAATCATTTCTCTCCTGCTCATTCCCTGAGCATTTTTCCTTTGAATTAAGTTTCTAATATAGTAAAGAGTATATCATTGGCTAGTATTCTTTTTCTCTCGGTGGATTAAAAAGTCCTACTCTCAGCCAATGGGAAGAAGGACCATGAAGGGAAGGGCATCCTCATTAGGCTCCATAGAGTCCTGTGTTTTGCAGTTTGCACTTTGCCCTCCTCTACTGACAACACCTGGTATGTTGGAAGTTGTCCTTTCTTGGAAGTCATAATAAATCCTTTTTCTTTTTACTTTGAGAGTCTGATTTTAATTTGGGTAAGTGTTGCTGTCCCATACACTAGAAACTGGGTTTCTAAAAATAAGAAACATTCTAATATTGCTAACTCAATTACTTAGACTCATGTTTAAAGCCTTATCTATCTTTCTATCTGTCTGTCCCTCTATTCCTCTATCTCTTTGTCCATCTATCCATCCCATCCAACCATTTCTCCATCCACACATCCATTTATTATCTATCTAATCCCTTTGTGTATGCTTGTGTGTTCTTGATAATGAGTTAAGTCATATTCTGCTTATACAAATCATGGGTTTTATCTACCCTAATAACCTGTATGCTCAGAAAATTATCCTCTCACTGGAAAATCATCTGTTTTCATTTATAAAACGATCAGGTTGGACTGATTGGCATCTCTAGTCCCTTCTAACTACAGAGCTATGATCAAGGGATTGGCAAATTTTCCAGAATACAAGACATTACTGACTATATCTGAAATGATAACATTGTTCATAAAGTAAATGCTGAGCATTGTGGAGCCTATTCCAAATGCAGACTGTTTTTTACCTTTTCCTAGTTGCCTTTGATATCATGAAATTTGCCCACTTCAGTTTATTCAAGGACAGGCCAGAAATTAGAATACTATAGAACCCTCTTTGTTACAATCAAGAACTGAAAAGTGAGTTTCCAATTCAAATTTACTGACTTTAAAGGTAATGAATGCACATCCCAAAGCAACTTGATAATCCAAAGAGCTTCCCCTGTTTATAGAGTTGGGAGGTTTGGAAATTGGAGATAGGAAAATATGCTTTGCAGATGAAGGACCAAGAGTGAAACAAATGAACTCGCTACCTTGGATTGGCTTTATTTGTTTTTGAAAGGGGGTAAGAATCTGGTTAAGCAGGTGGCAGAGATAATTACCCATCCTGAATTTAGTTTGCCCCTATCATATTTTTCATCACACACCTCTATATGGAGAAAGAAAAAGTGAGACAAAAGTTTATAAACATTCCAGCTGAGGCCCTAGACTTAATCAGGAAAACCTGAATTCAGATATTGCTTTTGTAACTTAATAGGTAATGGAATACTAGGCAATCTATTTAGTTTTTCTTAGACTTGATTTTCTTGTCTGTAAAATGGGGAAAACAATAGCAACTACTTCACAGAATTGTTGAAATGATGAAATGAATATATATATACACATACATAAAGCAATTTGCAAATCTTACAGGGCTGCTGCTGCTGCTACTGCTACTACTATTAATACTATTAGTAAAAAACAGGGGAGTCCAATAAACTGATAATTATTAGACAAATAACCACTAGCTGGTTCACAGTTTAACATTCAGATATGAGATTTTGGGAAGTATATTTGTTATTGTACATTCATAAACTAAAATGAATATCTAAATGAGGTAACTGATCTTGATTTATTAAAAATTGGATTTCTTGAAAGAAAAGACAGCCTCATCCTGTTAACTTGTCAGAACCATCCTACTTTTTCCCCCTAATACTTTACAACTAGACAAAACCGTCCTACTCTTTTTTTCCCCAATACTTTATATATCTTGGTTGAGAATCATTTCTAATATCAAGCCATTCTCCAATTGACAAATGGTCAAAGGATATGAACAGACAATTTTCAGATGATGAAATTGAAACTATTAGCACTCATATGAAAGTGTTCCAAATCACTGTTGATCAGAGAGATGCAAATTAAGACAACTCTGAGATACCACTACACATCTGTCAGATTGGCTAAGATGACAGGAAAAAAATAATGATGAATGTTGGAGGGGATGTGGGAAAACTGGGACACTGATGCATTGTTGGTGGAGTTGTGAATGAATCCAACCATTCTGGAGATTATGCCTAAAATGTTATCAAACTATGCATACCCTTTGATCCAGCAGTGTTACTTCTGGGCTTATATCCCAAAGAAATACTAAATGAGGGAAAGGGATCTGTATGTGCCAAAATGTTTGTGGCAGCCCTGTTTGTAGTGGCTAGAAACTGGAAAATGAATGGATGCCCATCCATCGGAGAATGATTAGGTAAATTGTGGTATATGAATGTTATGGAATATTATTGTTCTGTAAGGAATGACCAGCAGGATGAATACAGAGAGGCTTGGCGAGACTTGCATGAACTGATACTAAGTGAAATGAGCAGAACAAGGAGATCATTATATACTTCAACAACGATACTGTATGAAGATGTATTCTGATGGAAGTGGATTTCTTTGACAAAGAGACCTAACTCAGTTTCAATTGATCAATGGTGGACAGAAGCAGCTACCCCCAAAGGAAGAACACTGGGAAATGAATGTAAACTATTTGCATCTTTGATTTTCTTCCCAGGTTATTTCTACCTTCTGAATCCAATTCTCCCTGTGCAACAAGAGAACTGTTCGGTTCTGCACACATAGATTGTATCTAGGATATACTGCAACCTATTTAACATGTATAGGACTGCTTGTCATCTAGGGAAGGGGGAGGGAGGGAGGGGAAAAATCGGAACAGAAGTGAGTGTAAGGGATAATGTTGTAAAAAATTACCCTGGCATGGGTTCTGTCAATAAAAAAGTTATTATTGAAGAGAGAGAGAGAGAGAGAGAGAGAGAGAGAGAGAGAGAGAGAGAGAGAGAGAATGAGAATGAATCATTTCTAGTGTCATTAAAAACTTTAGTAGTACCAAACTTTGTCCTACATTCTTATAAGAAAAAAGACTGAAAAAGTGGAATTGTAGTTTTATATTAATGTCTAGTTCAGTGCCTGATCTTTCTTAGGCATTAAGAATCTTGGCTCTCAGTAAGCTTAAAATATATTGAATTAATCAATAGATATAGATATAGATATATATTTCTCTCTCTCTCTTTATATATATATATACATATATATGTACATATATACATATATATACATATACATACATACATATATATATATATATACATACATACATATATATATATATATATATATATATATATATATATATATATATATATATATATATATAAAACCCAAACTTCAAGGGATCTCTGTACTCTGTGTAGGTATACACTCCAATAGGGCAGGTTTTCACCATTCTTATTTCTTTTCAATTATTTCAATAGTTTAATATGAATCCTTAATAGAAAATGAGTTTGAGAGGCAAGTAGGTAGTACAATGTTGCATCTGAAGTCAGGAAGCCCTAAGTTCAAATCTTGTTTTAGGCATTTATTAGTACTCTAACTCTGGGCAACAAAATTATTCGAAATTGAACAGCAATTTAAATTCTTAGATTTTCTGCCTCAGTGTCGTTACTGATAATAAGAGAATGATATTGATTATTGTGAAGATAAAATTATATATAATTTAGAAATAATATTTAGAAAGTACTTTGCAGAAATTTTCCTTTTATTATCAGCTATTGCAATATTGTTGTTTGTTCTTTGTTTTCAAAGCAGGTCAGTGACATCATGAGTTGATATTTTGATTTGTGTGTGAATTGGATTTACCTGAGAAAAGTTGTACAATATGCCTTTCACTCTCTTCCAGGGTCACAGATGTCTAATTGTTGAGGTGGAGGACATCGCAACAATATTAAGATCCCCTGGTTGGTATGGCAGGAATGGGAAATAATTCACAAATTCAATTTCCCTCTAAGTTAAGGGACACAAATTCATTGCACTACTAGCAGTGGGATAATTTCAAAAAGAAGTTAACAAAACAACTGGGGGGCAAGAAGGTAATTTTGTGGAGAAAAAAGTCAGAAAAATCAGTGACTTCCTATTACTGATATACTAATTTTATAGCTTAAAGATGGAGTTGGGGAGTGGTCTGGTTCTAACTTTGTATGCAATTGCAGTACCCATAATTCTCTGGGTAGAGGTCACTGTGGGGAATAGAGGGGAACCTTCAGGAGGTGTGATTTTAGGCCTGAAACATCACTTGGTCAAGTGTTGGACATCCAATTTTGTTCTTTTACTTTAAGCACCTCATTATCGGTGCTCATTAGTTTGAGATCATTATCACAGACTTACAGACTGTTATCTGACAGCTAGCAATATCTGTGGCCTTAGCGTCCTGCTCATAGAGAATATATTGGAGCAGAATACCTTGTGGAAGAAATATATCATTTCTATCTGGAGATCTATCATTACTCCCAAGACCAGCTGACCTTAGGATCATTGCTACAATCTTTTTAGGAGTAGTACCATATCGTGGTGACAAGAAAAAAAAAGTTAAAATGACAGGAGAGGGCCTAGATTGCAGTAGGTAATCCTGGCATTTTTAATATCCCAGCAAGCTCTAAGTGCTCCATGGCACCTGCTTCGGTCCCCATCAAGGCCATTGAAACAAATCTTTAGGGTAGATATCCCTTGACTCAATAATGGATTTGCAGCCCATAGTTCCCCACAACTTATTTTAGCCCATCTTCTGAGTTGGTTTACTCGGATGTGGCTGTTGTGTAGATAGAGACTTTCCTATCACCACAGGCAAAAGGTGAGTGCCAAATAGAGAGAAAGATAGATAAGCAGCCCAGAAAAGACCTCATAAAACTTCCGAAAAAGTTTGGCTTCTTTCTTGGATCAATCTATTGTGAGTAGTTTATGCAATATTATCTAATACCTGCTTCTGAATACTACTACTAAATTACAGTTTATTGCATGTATCCTCCATGTTAATCTTTTCCTTCCGTCATACTGTTGTTCTAAACTGGTAAGTTTTCTGCACATTTAAGTCAAGTGTATAGACACATGCTAAGTATTTACTATGAGTAGGCATGGTATGAAGTATTGGAGATGTAGAAGACAGAGACAGACAGGCAGACATTTAGAGAGATGGATGGGCAGACATTCAGACACAGAGGCAGAGACAGAGGCACACACGCAGACAAGAGATAGAATCAGAGAGACAGAGAGAGCCAGAGCCAGGGAGAAACAGAGCCAGAGAGAGGCAGGAGCCCCCTTCCCTCCCCTTCTTCTTACCACCCCCCCACACACACACACTCAGAGAGACAGAGACAGAGAGAGACAGAGAGACAGAGACACAGACAGAGAAAGATAGAGATAGACAGACATGAACATACAGAGAAAGAGACAAAAAGAGCTAGAGAGAAACAGAGACAAGGAGAGGTATACATGCGTGCATGCGTGAGCACACACACACACACACACACACACACAGAAAGAGAGAGAGAGAGAGAGACAACAAGACTTAGAGAGAGATTACAGAGATAGAGAGAGTTAGAGAGAGATGGGCAGAGACAGAGACAGAGAGGGGCAGAGAAAGACACACACACACACACACACACACACACACACAGTGAAATGAAGACAAAGACAGAAAGAGTTCCTTTCTTCAAGGACTTAATGGATTAAGACAGTATATATAATAATGTTTTTAAAAAATGAGGGGAATGTGGAGCCCCAAGATAAATGAAGAAGTAAGCAAGGCTAGCCTGAGTCTTTCATTGAAATGATGTTTCAGATAATGAAATATTAGAGAGGATGTGAGAAAACTGGGGCATTAATACATCTGTGGTAGAGTTATGAACTGATCCAATCACTCTGGAGAGCAATTAGGATCTATGTCCAAAGGGTTATGAAGCTGCACATTTCTCGATCCAGCAATATTTCTATTGGGTCTGTATCCCAACAACATCAATAATGGGAAAAAGATCTACATGTGCAAAGTAGCACTTTTCATAGTGGCAAGTAATGGAAACCGAGTAGATGGTCATCACTTGAAATTAAAGTATATGAATATAATGGAACATTATTGTTCTATAAGAAATGATGGGCAAGCTAATTTCAGAAAAACCTGGCAAGACCTGCATAAACTGATGCTGAGTGAAGTGAGCAGAGCTAAGAGAATGGTGTACACAGTTACAAGAAGATTATTTGATGATTAACTGTGATGAATCTGGCTATTTTTAACGATGAGCTGATTCAAGGCAATTCCAATAGACTTGGGAAAGAGAGAGCTATCTGCATCCAGAGAGAGAATTATGGAGACTAAATGTGGATCAAAGCATAGTATTTTCACTTTTTTTTTTTTTTAGTGGTTTGTTGTTAGCTTTTTTCCTTATTTTTTTTCCTTTTTTATATGATTGTTCTTCTGCAACATGATGAATATGGAAATATATTTGGAAAAATTGCACATGTTTAACCTATATTGGATTGTATGTTTTCTTAAAGAAGTGGGAAGAGGAGAGATAGAAACAAAATTGAAACACAAGGTTTTGCAGAAATGAATAATGAAAAAAAAAAGCTATCTTTGCATCCATTTGGGGAAAAATCAAATACTATTAAGAAAAAAAAAAAGAATGTTTCTTAAAAGAACTGGTAATTTTGAAGAAGGGGTCACAGGAGTGGAGAAATCTTCCAAGATTTGAAGACTCATAGGGATTGATACAAAAAAAAGTGTGGGAAAGAAGAAATAAAGCCTATAGTGAAATACAGTGGACATAGTTAGCCTGGGTACTTCTCTAAAAATAGAGTTTCTAGGAGAAACTGACCACATAGAAGACTGGGCAATAAGGGATTGAGGGTGAAGTGGAATCTTCCACAATGAAAAAGCTGATGTAGCAGGAAATTTTATAAGTTCATCCACACTGGTTTCTCTAGAAAACTCACAATTTACATTCTTATTACACTTGGTTCCCTTCATTTCTAAAGATTTTCATTCATTAGTATATACTCCTAATCTTCACCCATAAAATTTTAATACCCACTATCTCGATTTAGAAAATATTTAAAATTTGTTTTCTTAAAATAGAAAATTTATGTCAGACTTATCTAGATTCCCCTTCCTTTTTCATTAACTTGAAATAGAATTAGTCATTTACTGATCCATTATTTTTCTACCCAAGTAAACATTTAGCTACTTTTTATAAGAATCTTATCAAGGATAGTATTTCCTGTCATTGGTTTCCCCACCCTTTGAAAGATAAAACTTAATACTAAAAATAAGTAAAGAGACAGTGAGAAAACGTATTTACCATTGATGAATCCAAGTCACCTTTCCCAGATAAACTATATACTCATGTCCTGAAATAACTGGAATATGTGCTTACTGAGCCATTCTGTGATATTTGCAAGATTGATTTGAATGGGAAAGGTAGCACTGTCTAGGAGAAGTGAAAATTTTTCTAGCTGTCAAATAGGTAAGAAATACATTTTAGCGATTCACCATCCAAAAAGATTCGCTGGGAGAAATATATGTAGTATTATCAAAGTGATTATCAAATATCTAGAAAAAGTAAGGGTGATTCAAAAGAGCCAGATTGACACCATCAAGGATGGAACGTTCCAGGCTAAATGTAATCCTTTTGTGACAAGATTACTATTCTGCCAGATCAGGGAATCATCTGGTTTATGTAGATTTTATTGAAGCTTTTCTTCAGATATTTCATATAACATCTTTGTGGGGAAAGATGGAGTGACAGCTACTAGACAATAATGAAATTAGATGAATTAGGAACTAGTTTTGAATGGATTCTTTGTCACCTTGGAAAGCTGTCATTAATTTAAAGTGCCATGGATCTTATCTTGGCTGTGTCATATTTAATATTTTTATCAGTTTCTGGAATAAAGGCCTATATGGAATGATTATTCAATTTTTATCTGACACAAAGATGAGAGGAATAAGTTAATTATTAGAATTCTAGTCCAGGTTTAAAAAAAAAAATCTTGTTAAACTATGAAAAGGAATAGAAGGAAATAAGATCAAATTTAGTAGGGAGATACACCCACACACACATGCCTGTGTACACACATACACAGATATGTGTATATTCACATATATACACAAATGTATGTATGTGTATCTATGTGTGTGTATCTACATATATATATATACATATATATATGTATATATATATATATATACACACATATATACATATATATACATATATACATACATATATATATGTATGTGTATATATATATATATATATATACATATCTACACCCCTTATATTTGGATGTGGGTTGTAGACATCAACTTGGAAAATAAAATGTGATACATTCATTCATATAAGATAATTGTCCTGATGGGGAAACAAATCCTGAAAGACTTAAAGGACTTTGAGAATGATATGAGAATGATTTGAATTGGTACCCAAGAAAACATTGTCATTGGCCACATTAAGAAAGGCACAGCTTGTTTAAATAAGTATATCGTTGACACCAATTTTTATTTCTTGTCTGTTCACACTGGGGATATTATAATCAGTTCTGAGGATTATGTTTTGGGAAAGTCATTGAAAATCTAGGAAAGGGAAACAAGTTGGGGGAGGGAAATTTGTGCAAATGTGCTTGGTGTTTTGCAAATATTATATCATTTAATCCTCAAAACTACCCCATTAGTTAAATCCTACAATTATTTTCATTTGAGGAAACTGAGACAAAACAAGGTAAAGTGTTTTTTTAGGATCACACTGTTAATAAATCTCTATGTCCAAATTTTAACTCATATCTTTGTGATTCTAGGCACAGGCTTTATCCTACATATTTACCCTGTTATAACATCACCTACATCCATATTTGTTGTAAGGATCTAAAAAGATAACATTTGTGATATTATTAACATGGTATCTGACATATGATGAGCTTTATATTTAATTTAGTAGCAGTAGCAGAAAATAGTAGTAGCAGTCATTGTATTGACTCACTGCCTTTGTCAATTTTTAGTCATTTTCATTGGTATCTACCACTCCATGACCTTATTTGAGGGTTTTCTAAGATAATATATGGGAGAGATTTTCCATTTCCTTCTCTAAGTCATTAATATATGAGGAACACTGAGAGAAATAGAGAAGTCGGGTTTTCCTAATTCCAGGACCAGAACGCTGTCCACTGTGCCACCTTAATCCTCTTAACTCATTGCTTGGAGTAAAATTAAAGATGTTCATATCCATTCCTGGTAATGATCGACTTAATGAACTGTGGATTTTTAGATTGGAAAAGAGAAAGACCAGGGGACATATGATTGCTGTCTTTAAGTACTTAAAAAGCTGAAATGTAGAAATATTAGATTCATTTTATTTCATCCAAGACTTAATATGATGGTAGAGCATGAGGAGAGATTAAAATGAAAAATTTCCTCGGAAACAGAACACTTCAAAAATATCTGCCTTGGGAGGTAATGTATTCCCAGTTACTAAAAGTGAGCCAATGCTGAATGATGGCTTACTGATTGTGTGGTATTGGGAATTCATTTTCAGTTATTGATTAAGGGACTACTATGGCTTATTCTAAAATTTTGTGATTCCTAGGAAATTCCGCGGCAATATATTTTTGAGCTTTAAATGTCTTGGTTTAAATTATACATATTGATCCAGAAACGCAGGGGAGAAAAAATGTCACCAGAATGAGAGCTTAAGGGAGCTTTATAATATAATAGAAAATAATAAATTTAAGTTTATTTTCTGTCCTATCCCAACCTTTTTTTCTCTCCTATATCCAACGTACCCTCTAGATCAGTGATTCTCAAACTTTTGTTTTCAGTATCTTTATCCTATTAAAAATGATTGAGGATCTCTCCAAAGAGTTTTTTGTTTATCTGGATTATATGTATAGACATTTATCATATTGGAAATAAAAATTATTTTTGAATTTGAAGATCCTCTAAAAGGGTTTCAGGGATCCCCAGGATTCTCTAGATCATACTTTGCGAACCACTGCTCTAGATGGATGTCACTGTCATTCCTAAAATACAGGTGTGATCCTATCACTTCCTAACTCAAGAAGTTTCAGTTGCTCCCCATTTCCTCTAGAATAAAATACAAACTGCTCTTTTCAACACTAAAAAAAGCACTACCATTCTGTCTTCATGCTGTCTTTCTAAACTTATTCCATATAATTTCTTTCACATACTTTTTATTGCAGGGGAAAATGTTCTTCTTTTTGTTTTTGGCTATATCATATTCCTATGATTTTGCATGAGGTAATTTCCCCCCATTTTCGGAATGCTCTGCTTCCTGACCAGACTCTGTCCTTTGGAATCCCAATTTCCCTTTAAGGCTGAAGTGCCCTATGCTTGTAATGTTCTCTCTAAAATGTAATGTTCTCTGTTGAGGTTTTCTTGGGGTCTCTGGAAGCAGCCTTCATATCAGTTCAGTAATCACCACAAGTGCGGCCAGGTGTTAAAGCCAAAATCCTTTATTATCTCTTTCAAAGTCCTATCTCCTTCCCTTGGGGCTCAGCTAGTTTTCTGGAGGCCTTCCACAGTCTTGGTTTCAGTGGAGAAGCAAAGGAGGAGAGCCTGCGACTAAGGTGGTATATGATGGGATGAATGTGTCTGAGTCCAAGGGTTTGTGCTCCAGCCTTCAGCCTTCAGCCTCCAGCCCTTCTGTCTGCTTATCTCGGCATCTCTGAATCTCCCTGGCTGAGGCTTCTAGCCTATATGGTATACATCGAGTACAAACCAATCATTATATCACCAGGAAACCATTATTTGTTGTAGATTTAAATCATTGCTAAACTAGATTTAACCATTACCTTCTCAATTCCACTTAGTATCTTGTTTCAAGTTCTGTCCCATAACATCTCTTTTTTTTTAGGATTAAATCAATCATACTGAACCATGTTAAATTAATAACTATTGTCTCTATCAGTCCACTGATTTGGTACTTTGTAATGATCCTTTGTGTCAAGTTCAGAGTTCTGACCATAACATATATTGGTGATTTTTACAATTCTTCCATTTTCTTTTTTGAGTTTTGTATTGATTTAACTACATAACAGAAAAAGACCTAGTCACACTATTTACTTTATACTCACCTTCTCAATTGACAATCACTTATTCACATGATACAAAAGAGTATATTTCTTTCTTATCTCCTGCTTCTCAAGTCTTATCACACAAATGTTTTTTTTTTCCCCACTATTTTTTCCTCTACTCCTATCACACATCAAGTAGATTTTGCTTTTCTAAGTCAAATTCCTCCATATGCACAAGTAAATACATTATACTTCGTTTTCTGCCAAATGGATGATTCCGAATACCATCCCCACTTTTTTGTGCATCTTAATTCTATCCCTGTCTAGATTTCTTCCAACGTGTCGACAAATGTGACCATGTCTCTACCAACTGAAAAAAAAAATCAAATTTTAGCAAACAAAAAACACTTGATGTATCTCTGTTTTTTTTTTCCCCCCATTTCTCTTCCTTTTAGAAGATCACCACTTAGAGATGATCATCTACAATGAATTACTCTTGTTCCCCTCACTCTTTTTAACTGCATGCAATTTTCTGATTTCATCATTTCATTGAAACTGTTCTAAGCAAAGTTATTCCTAATTATTTTTGTATCCTGGGGCAATTGGGGTTAAGTGACTTGCCCAGGGTCACACAGCTAGGAAGTGTTAAGTGTCTGAGGTCAGATTTGAACTCAGGTCCTCCTGATTTCAGGGCTGGTACTCTATACATTGCACATCTAAGTGCCCCGATTCATAATTTCTTAATCATCATATCCCTACTGAACCCAATAACTGTTGATTGTTCCCAAGGATCTGAGTCCCTTATCTCTTTTACCTCTATATTATTTTGTTTGATGACACCATCAACTCCTATATGTTCAATGAACTTCCCTATTCTAAAGATTCTCACCTCTTCTTGTCCATTTTTAATCTTTCTGCTAATCTCCGATCTCAGCTGTGTATCTTATACCTTGAAACTGGTGTTTGTTATTTGTAATAAACTTCCCCCATCCTGACCGTATTACTGTCAAAGGTACTACCATACTTCCAGTAACTAAGGCACATGATATAGGGGTCATCCTCAACCCTCATTCATTTTCACTTTTTGTATGAAGTCCCCTGAAAAATCTTATTGTTTCTACTTTTACAATACATCTTGTATATGTTCAACTCTTTTGCCCTGATTACAACCAAAGTCTTAGTTTTTAGCAGGCCATGCTTGGACAATTGCAAATAGCACAGTGACTCATCTCCCAGTATCAAATTTCTTCCCAATCTAGTCATAACTCAGTTATTAAAGGGATCATCCCATAACACCATTCAGATCATGTCACTTTGTACCCCAATACTATCCCATATGAAATAATAAACAATGAAGTAAGATGGCTTTAAAGCCTTCCTTGTATTCTCAATGCTCAACACAGTATTTTATAATAGTCAGTCCATAGTAAATGCTTGTTGACTAAACTTGTGTACATTGTTGTTATTGTTTGCTCTAGAATAATGAAAGCAAAATGAGGATAAAGGCATTTTTGTCTCCAGGATCTAACACAGTTTCTGAGCATTTAGTAGAAATTTAATAAATGTTTGTGCAATTTAATTGAAGTTATGTTCATAATAAAAAAAATCTTGAACATGATGAACACTTTATATTAAATAGGAAGTACATTTTAACATTTATATTTTCTATAAAACAACACAACATCCCATAGAATGATGTTTTAACATATTACTACATGTGATATTCTGTCTGGTTATTGGAGGTGTCTGGTTGACCGGTTGGAAAAAAAAACATGAAATGGAAGGCAATGCTAGAGATGAACTGACTTCCCTATATAGTCGGGGAATCAACAAACATTTATTTAGAGCTTATTAAATGCCAGATACCTCACTAAATACTAGAGATAGAAAGAGGTAAAATCTTTTTTTTTTATAATAACTTTTTATTGACAGAACCCATATCAGGGTAATTTTTTACAACATTATCCCTTGCACTCACTTCTGTTCTGATTTTTCCCCTCCCTCCCTCCACTTCCTCCCCGAGATGGCAAGCAGTCCTATATATGTTAAATATGTTGCAGTATATCCTAGATACAATATATGTTTGCAGAATCGAACAGTTCTCTTGTTGCACAGGGAGAATTGGATTCAGAAGGTAGAAATACCCCGGGAAGAAAAACAAAAATGCAAATGGGTTAGATTCATTTCCCAATGTTACATCCTCATACAGTATCATTGTTGAAGTATATAATAATTTCCTGGTTCTGCTCATTTCACTTAGCATCAGTTCATGTGAGTCTCTCCAAGATTCTCTGTATTCATCCTGTTGGTCATTTCTTACAGAACAATAATATTCCATAACATTCATATACCACAATTTACCCAACCATTCTCCAATGGATGGGCATCCATTCATTTTCCAGTTTCTAGCCACTACAAACAAGGCTGCCACAAACATTTTGGCACATACAGGTTCCTTTCCCTTCTTTAGTATCTCTTTGGGATATAAGCCCAGAAGTAACACTGCCGGATCAAAGGGTATGCACAGTTTGATAACTTTTTGGGCATAATTCCAGATTGCTCTCCAGAATGGTTGGATTCGTTCACAACTCCACCAACAATGCATCAGTGTCCCAGTTTTCCTGCATCCCCTCCAACATTCATCATTATTTTTCCTGTCATCTTGAAAGAAGTAAAATCCTGATGGTGCCCTCAAGAAGTTAAATGGAGACAATAACATGCACAGAAATCATAATCATGTATAAACAAGTTATAGCAAGGGTAAATAGGAAATGATTAACAAAGGTAAGGCACTAGAAATCAACAGGAATAAACACAGGTTTTTCAATAGGTATAGGAACAGGCTTTCTGTAGAAAGTAGAATTTTAAGTAGGACTGGTAAATCCAGAGAGGTGAGACCAAAAGGCAGAGATAAAGAGAGAAAGAATTCCAATCATGAAGTATGGTATTCTTCTTTAATATATAATGGTTCTCTCTGGGAGCAGGTTTCTTGGGGAGGTTTTCTGGAGGCAGCCTTAGTTTCAGTTAAGAATAATAATCACCCAAAATGAAGCCAGCTGGTAAAAATGCAAACATTTATTTTCTCCTTCCAAAATAGCCCAGCTAGTTGAGGCCTATCTCTCTGCTTGGTTCTAAGAGCTCTTGAATCTTTGTCTTTTGCTTCTGCCTCTGCTTTCTTCAGCCTCCAGCCAGCACCAACTTGGATCTGTCTTGCCTCTGAGAGAGGGCTTCTGGCTCTCAATCTCCCAGAATGCTCCTCTCTCAATCTAATTCAGCTGAACTCCCTGAGAGAGCCTCTATCTGTTTCTTATATATGATCTGAGAGAGTGGAATTATGGGTTTCTCCTAGAGTGCTCTCTGGCTCTGAGAACTTCAAGGGTGGTATGAATTCAGATATCTCATACTAAACCCTGAAATCTCCCAAATGGGTGAACTCCACTGAGTAAAGGTATGAACACAAGCATTGTTCCTCAGTTCCACTTAGTGCCTTGTTTCAGGTTCTGGCCCAAAACATCTCCTTGTAAGATCAGATCAATGATACTGAACCATGCTAAATCAGATAATTATTGTCTCTATCAACTCTAATGACTTAATAGTTTGTAAAGATTCCCACAATGGAGAATAAGAAAAATGCCTGAGTAATGGAGTATCTTGTTCTAAGAATAGCAAAGAAACCATTGTATCAAAAAGTATTTGGAATAATAGTGAAAGTATTTAAATTATAAAAAAGACTAACAGAGAGTAGAACTCATTAAGAAATTGAATTCCAGAGGATTTTGTTTATAATCCTTCTGTTTATAGAGAATCACATTACACTTGGAGAAGGGATCAATCTTAATTTTCAGAGTATTTGCCTGGAAATGGTAAATATCCTTGAACAGTGGTTCTATTGAGTTTCTCCAGTTTTCAGGACCTTCCTCATATTATTCCTTCATTCCATTCTCACACCCTTCTTTGCCCTCTTCCTGCTTTCTTCTATCCTCTTTCCCCACCCCACATTTCTTTCCAGCTTGCCTTCCTTCTTTCCTCTTAGCATCCCTTCTCCCTTCTTTCCTTTCCTTTCACCTTGTTTCTCCCCTTTCATTACTTTCTTCTTTCATTCTAGCAATCTACCATCTAATATTCTGCTTGTCGTACTTCTCCAAATAGCTTTTTTTTTTGATAAAATATTATTTGTTCTCTCATGCTTCCAAAAAAAATCTCAGAGTAATTTATAAATTTCTGTGTAAACAGTGGCAGATCTGAGAGGAAAAAAAAAGGAAAGGGCATTTCCATCATTTTAGAAAAGCAACGATCAAATAATCATGGGAAATTTGTCAACAAATTACCAGGCAATCAATGCTTCTGCTTTCTACCTTTTCTGTCATAATCTGCAGTTCAAAAGAGTAAGGTGATTGTTTTGCCAATTGCAGCAGCAGGCTGCTAATGTCACAGGAGCAGATTATTCTCCCATAGAATAGAAGATTTAAATCATTTTTTTCTTTAAAAATATTATATATTGTGGAAGTTGCTTATGCAAATTCATGAAGCTAGGACTAGCCATATGGATGAATAGGACATATGTCTCATCCCTTCTAGAGGGACTGAGGTTGGTGGTTCACTTGAGTTTGGAAATGCTGTTAGTAAATACTTTTCTGGGATCTGTACTGATTGGTCCTGGCATGACGAATCTTGGGAAGTGGTGGCTAATGGGCTTCTTATGGAGGGTGACCCAATCTAGGTTGGAAAAGTAAATTTTTTATGCCATTTAGGAATGTGGTCAAGCCAGTGAATCAAAACTGCAATTCCAATTTGAATTAGATAGAAAGACCCATTCTCTGAAAATAAGTAAAATAAACAAGAAACAAATGCATAATTAAAAAAAAATACACACCAAAAATGCATTTATATAGTGAGCATATGAGAATATAATAGATGAATAATTTAATATATCTAGTGTATTAAATCACAAGTCTGTGAGATGGTACATTTAGACTACAAATGACCTTAACTGTCTTTTTTTTTTTTTTTTTTTTTTTTTTTTTGCCTTTTACAAGTAATATCACAAAGATCCAGAAAATTGAAACAACTTGCCTAAGGTAGGGATAGAAGAACTAGTATTTGAATGGGACTTCTCTACTTAAAAATCCCATTGAGTGCTTGCATAGTGCATATGAGGCACTAGAATAGGCACTAGCAGATATTTGGGAAGGGGATTCAAGGAAGAAATTTAGGATACAAAAATAAAGGCAAAGAATCAGAGGGCCCAAGCTATACTCTCAGAGTTTACTTTTTTTTTTTTTAATTGGGAGGTAGTTTTATGGATAGAGATGAACATAAAATTGAAAATACCACTTTAATTGAGGAAGGAGACAATCTCTGACAGGTAAGTTAAAAAGAAGTTTCCTAGAAATAGAAAACTTATGAGCTAGTCTTAGAAGAACAAATACAATTTACAAGGTATTAGGCAAGTTTGTGGGGAGCGCATTGATCTAGCATTAACAGAATAAAGAAAGACAAGGAAACAGGAGTATGTGGAATTGGCAAATAGTCAGATTTGATCAAAGGGCAATTTGCATGATGAAAAATAATGAACCACAAAGCTGAAAAGATCAGCTTTGATTGCTGTGTAAAAACCTCAAACATTTTTTTTTTTTTTGGAAAGTGAATCATTACTGAAGACTTTATGTCAAACTCATACATTTGTGTTATATTTGAGAATTGATAAAGAATCATTGAAGATTTAGGGCAGGTGGTTTTATCAAAAGAATACTTCATGAATTAATGGTACTAATGTTTAAAATGGAATTGATAGGGAGAGAATAGAGTAGGAGAATAGTTACAATGTCATTACAATAGTCCAGTTGGAAATCACTGGGGACCTGAACAAAGATATTGGCAGGGACAAAAAGAAATGCACATAAAAGTTTTTGCAAATGTCAAGCAATTTGGTTGGTAAGTTGATAGGGAAAGAGATGAAAAAAAAAAAGAAAAGAAAAAAAGATGGTACAGTATAGAGAGGGCAAGACTAGAGTTGAGAAGAAAAGTTCAAAGACTGTGACCCTGAACAACTCACTAATCTCAATTTCCTTATCTATAAAATGGATTTAGTAATACCACATAATTTCTAAGGATCAGAGGAGTAAATCATTTAATTACTAAACCTTTATTAATCATTTACTACGTGCCAGACATTGTGCTAAGTATTGGTAATACAGAAATAAAGGCAAAGGACATTCTTTGTCCTCGAAGAATTTATCATTTAATGAAAAAAACAGTATGAAAACAAACATCCAAACTGAGCTCTATGGAGGATAAATATTAGATAATTACTAGAAGAAAGGCACTGGAGTTGAGATGTTGAGAAAGGCTGTTTGTAGAAGGTGGGATTATAGTTGAATCTTAAAGAGAGCCTAGGATGTCAACTAGTAAAGTTAAGGAAAAGTGAGTATGTCAAGCATAGTATATAGAAAAAAATGGCAGGAATCAAGAGATAGAGTATCCTATTTGTAGAAAACTCAGTAGGCCAGTATTAATGGACTGAAGAATTTGTGTGTTGAGAAGAAAAGTATAAAAAACACTAAAATAAGGAGAAAGAGACTAGGTTATGAAGGGCTTTTAATGCTAACCAAACAATTGTCTTTGATCCTCGATGCAATGAAGAGTCGCTGAAGTTTATTGATTGAGAGGTGTGTGTGTGTGTGTGTGTGTGTGTGTGTGTGTGTGTGTGTGTGTTTATGTGACATGATTGGACCTGAGCTTTAAGAAAATCACTTTAGCAGTTGAATTGAGGGCTGATTGGAGTAGGAAGACTGATGAAACTATCAACAATCTCTTATAATAGTCCAGGGATGAGGTGATAAGATTCTTCACTAGTGTAGCACCAAAGTCAATGGAGAGAAGAGAGTGTTTTCAAGAGATGTGATGAAGGTGACATCAGTAGATCTTGTCATTAGAGTGAACATAGAAGTGTTAAAGAGTAAGGATTCCAGAATAACTAGATTATGAACCTGTGAGCCTGGGATGGTATTGTCCTGTATACTAATAGGGAAGGTAGGAGTGGAAATGATTTTAAGGAAAGTTAATGAGTCCTATTTTGGACACATTGAATTCAATGTATCTACGAAATATACTAAATATCCACTTTAAAATAAAGATTCAAGATTCTCAGCAGGATTTGAGTTAGAATAGGTAGAATTAAGAATCATCAGGATAGATATAAAGGGCTGAACTTCTGAAAAAAGTGTGCTTGAATCAGACAATTGAACACTTAAGGCTAATTACTTATATGATGTGAGACAATGACTCTATTAGCATATGTTTTGGATAAATGGCTCTTCTCACTGTTTGGTGCTTACTCAATGTTTGCTCTTAATATAATTGTAGACAAGGATTAGAGGGTGGGGTGACAGAGGCCAGAGAGGAGAAAAAAGGTAGAAATTCTGGACTCCAGAATGGAGGAGAGATTTTTGGCAAAACTCCTGGCAATTTGCCTATTTCTTTCACTCTTCCCCCTAAAGACCAAGGACTTTTATTTATCCTGACTTTGGCTCATCCTGAGGCCTCCAGGGAGCTAGCTGGGACTTTACAGATAGAGATAATAATTAAATCCATTGGGTGTGGTGAAATCACTAAGTGATATAGTCTATCTAGAAAAGAACCAAGATAGAATTCTGTGGGACATATGGTTGGTTGGTTAATTGTCATCCTTAGTCGAAGAGAGCCAAAATGGCATCATTAGGTTAGAACCAAGTATACTGTGTCTTACTGTATCTGACTAGAAACTTGGAGTGATCTGCCACAGGTCATACACAAATAGTCCCTGTGAACGTTTGGGGTAGGTTCTCTAATTTTGCACATTTCATATTTTTTTTTCCTCTTTTTGTACTGATTCAATTCTGCTTTGCACAGTAACTTCTCTGATGAGTTCATAGCATTCTGGGTGGTCCTATTCCAATGTCTCTCATGCCATACAATAAGTTCTAATGTTCTGAAGAGAGACTTTGAGAATGTCCTTATATCATTTTTTTTTCTAACCCCCTTATGTGAATTCTCCATATAGTGTTATGAGTTCAAATGTTGGAGTTCTTGTTCTTCTCAAAGCACAGCCGATTTAGAGGCTTAGAGCCCTTCGAATGTCTCCAAATCCAAAGGTTCTGTCCTTCAGCCTCTGCCTCTGCTTTCTTCAGCCTCCAACCAACACAGAGATGGAATGTCTCTCTTGTCTCCTTCTGGGGAGCCCAGCCACCAACTTGCCAAGGAGAGAGGGCTTCTGGCATAGCTCCACTGAAATCCGTCAAAGTGTTCTCTGCACCAGAGTTGCTCCTCTCGAGTCCAGCGCAACCAGCCAGCCAAGAGGAAAAAATGTATTCTGCCATAGAGCCCTCATCGCTGGCCTTTTATCTGACTCTTCTGAGAGAATGGGATTATGGGTTTTCTCCCATAGTGCTCTCTGGCCCAACGAGCTTTAAGGGAGGTGTGGACTCCCTTGAAGTTAGAAAGTGTACTTTGTGAAGCTAGCATACTTGTGGACTCCAATGAGTAAAGGTGTGAACACAAGCCTTGTATTAATTAGTTCTACTTAGTACCTTGTTTCAGGTTCTGGCCAAAATCTTCTTGTAAAATTAGATCAACTCTAATTAGTTAGCAGTTAGTAAGGATTCCAACATCTCCCCCTTTCTTTTGTTAGATGAAAACACCAAAGGAAATAGGAAATCTAATCAGATTAGTGGGTTTATGAAGGGGTACACATAAATCCATCAATATGGGCCAGAACTTTGTAACAGATATACATGGTATACATAAATCCATCAATATGGGAGGCATTATACATAATTTACATAAACACATAGCAATATAACACAGGCTAGTAGTAATGTAACAACATGAATCAACCTGAAAATTTACACATGTCCATAAGTCCTAGAAATAGTCCATAAGGAATTCATTGTCCATTAGTTCATGTGCCAGGAATCCAATAGTTCCTGTAAGCCCTGAAGAACTGCAAAAGTCTCATCAACAATTTTTCATCTTAAGGAATCCAATGATTCTCGCTGGTTTTTCAAGAACTAAACAGTTTCATCTTGTGTTAGGAAATCCAATGATTCCTGAAGATTTTAAAAGTCTTTTTAACAGTCTCCTTGTCAGCTATGCTCTTTCAATGGTGAGCACAATCAGCAACAGAACCACCCGATATTTCTTGGATCTTCTCCTTTGTTTCAAGTGTCTGCTCCATCTCTCTGCAATGGACAAGGCGAATGCGGCTCATAGGCACCCATCTGATTCCTTCTCCACATGTAGAGATGCAAGCAAATCCTCTCCCCCAAGCAGTTAGCCTATCTGGTCCCTTCCATTCACCACTTTCTGGATCTCTCCACATCACCTGGCGATTATCTAAAGATAGTGGAGCTGCTCGCACTGGACACTGCTCTTCTGGTGGGTTATAAAACCTGTCTGCTAGAGCCAGTGCATCTTTATCAAAGATTAAAAAATTAATGGTATAGAGAACTAAATTTAGAAGTTCTCTAGGATTACCCGTGGCTCCCCCTTTCTTTTGTTTTTGGAGGAGTGTCTTAATGTCCCTGTTTCTTCTTTCTACTATTGCTTGACCTTGAGGATTAAAGGGTATGCCAGTAGTGTGTAAAATCTTATACTGTGCACAAAAGTGTTCAAAATGTTTGGAGGTATATGCCGGTCTATTATCTGTTTTTATTTCTTGTGGCACTCCCATAATTGCGAATGCTTGAATGAGGAATTCAGTGACCACTCGGGCTGTCTCTTTTGCTGCTGGTATGGCAAAAGTGAATCCTGAAAAGGTGTCTAGTATTATTATTATTTTTATTTTTTTGGCAAATATACTTTTGGCATTGGAACAATGTGGCCATATATAGTTGAAGAGAATGATATGGAAGAGGATCCATGAAAGGAGGGTTCAGGTAAGAATGATAAGAACCAGGAAAAAGACCTGACCTGAACATCTTGAAAAAATCTAGGGGAGTGATCAATCTTATCCAAGGCTGCATAGAGGTCAAGGAGAATGAGGTCAGAAAAAGACTATAGGCTTTGGCAACTAATAAATTCTTAGTACTTGCCATGTTTTCAAGGCTTTGTAAAACTTAGAATTATTTAAATATTATTATCATTGTTATTATTATCACTATATGTAGTAGGGTAGCAGCATCATTAAAAATAGAGCAGAAATAAGTGCTGATTTTGGAGAGGAATAGCTAGAGTGGTAGATATTTAATTCTATTAAATTTTGAAGACAAATATGTTCCCCATAGTAATATGTCGAGGCAGAAGTTGGCCACCAAGACATACAATAGAGAAAATAGCTCAAATTTAGCTTTGGAATCATCTGTACAGAGGGATAGTGTGGTGTTTTCTTCTTTTTAATAATATGATCATTCTCTCTGGGAGCAGGTTTCTTGGGGAGGTTTCTGGAGGCAGCCTTAGTTTCAGTTCAAAATAATAATCACTTCAAACACAGCCAGGAATTAAAATCCAGTCCTTTATTGTGTCCTTCAAAGTCTTGAGCTTCAGCCCCTAGCTCCCTCCGAATGTCTCCAGCCAGCACAAAGGTGGAATATGGAATGAATCTGTCTCTGCCTCTGAGAGTGGGCTTCTGTCTCTGGTCCCGAGAGCTTCTTTTTTATCTGCTGTACACTGAGTACACACCAATCATTATATCCCTGAGAAACCATTATTTGTTGTAGGATTAAATCAATTCGAAACTAGATTTAAACATTGTCTCCTCAATTCCACTTAGTACCTTGTTTCAAGTTCTGGCCCATGACATCTCCTTGTAGGATCAGAACAATCATACTGAACCATGCTAAATTAGATAATTATTGTCTCTATTAATTCTAATGACTTAACACTTGGTAAGGATTCCTATAGGATAGATTGGATTTTAAAGTATCATAAATACTAGACAAAAATGTGGGCACAGAAAAGAAGAATTTTGAAACAAGTGACTTGGCTAATTCTTGCCTACATAGAAAAGGAGAAGAAAAGAAAATCCAGAAGGAATGTTTGGAAATGTAGAAGAGTAAAGAAATCATAAAATCATGGGAACTAAGAGAAAGGAGAATTTCAAGGAGAAAAACTGATAGCAAGATGCTGTCAAAAGGATATGTAGCTTGGTCCAGTGATTCCAGAAAATAATCTTGGGTTAAAATAAGATATTAAAGCATTCAGAACTTTTCACATAGAGGTCTCCCCATTGTGTGCCTCAAAGATGTAAAAAAAAATCATTTTTCTATAAGTAGTAAAATTGTCAAATTTTATAGAAGAACATTTTATTGAAAATAAGGAGAAAGACCATAAAATAAGCAATGATTAAAGACATGCTGTTATATTCATGCACATAATATGCCGTAAGAAGTAACAGTGTTATGGGGTATGATGAGTAAAGAATTGATCCTGAAGCCACCAAATTCTGCCTGTGACATCAACTTCCCATGTGATCCTGTATAGGTTATCTAATCTCTCTACATGAATCACAGAGAATGTGGCAATATGAATTGATAAAGGGACTTTTTTTTTTCACCCAGGGGTTCACTACATTTTATAGTGAAATCTTAGTCCTATTCTTCATCCTGTCTTTTTCTTCTATTTTTTCTAAGAAATGACAAATTTCAAAGAAACATGAGTGGATTTGAATGTACTAATGCAGAGTTAATTAAGTAGAAGCAAGGAGACAACATACACAGTGATTGCAATAATATAAATGAAAACAATACTAAAACAAAGCCAATGCATAATTATATCAACCAATCTTAGTCCTAAATTAGAAATGAATTTCTTCCCATTGCTTCAAAAGATGAGAGAAGATAGGTAGTAAATGTTATATACATATACATACATATGTACACACATATGTAAACACACACATATGTGTAAACACACATATACATATATATGTAAATACACATATAGGTAAATACATACACACACACACACACACACACACACATATATATATGTAAATATACCCCCCCACACACATATATATATAATACATACACACACGCATATATATATATATATATATATATATATATATATATATATATATATGTCATCCCTGGCCACCATGCTACTTAATTTCTCTAGTTAGTGGCTGATGATTTAATGAGCTACATGTGGTCATAATATTATTAGCAGAAGAGACATATAATATCCCTCAGGTCAAGGGTCCTTTCTTTACTATTTTATAGCATTATTTTTTTTTTTTAGATTGGATGAACTATTATCAGTGCAATCACAATAGGTCAGAACCTAATATTCAAAAAGAAATTTAGCTTTTTTGTTTGCCTTTTTAGGTTTGAGGCAAATTCAGCATATGGAAAATGATTATGTGAAAGATACAAATGAAATATAATGTAGACACAGAGGATTTTAGCAACAGAACAGACCTGTATATTTTTGATGGAGTAGATAAGTAGTAGGCTCTCTCTGAGGCCTTCAAGAAATGAATATAATTAAAGTTGTTTGTCCTTCATTTTTTGAAGATGACCAATGTTATCAAAGGATGATGTCTTGACTCATGAATATGTTCAATTTCAATCAGGCAAAGTTAAACAAACACTTCAACCTCTTTCTTTCAGATTGATCAAAGTCCAGAGGCTAGACAACAGTTGGAGCTACTCGGTTGTGGCATTTTCAGTGCCTGTCTGATCAAGCTCTAAGTGAATGGGGTCCTCAAACTTTTTTTTTTAAATAGGGGGCCAGTTCACTGTCCCTCAGACTATTGGAGGGCTAGACTATAGTAAAAACAAAAACTTTGTCTTGTGGGCCTTTAAATAAAGAAACTTCATAGCCCTGGGTGAGGGGGATAATCATCCTCAGCTGCCACATCTGGCCCACGGGCCTTAGTTTGAGGACCCCTGCATGAAGCACTTCACAATAAAGTGGCTACTTTTGCCACCTCCACACAAAATTTTCTAGGTCCTATCAATTTGTCTTTTGTTTACAAAAGTCATGGCTCCCTTTGAATGGGACCCAACTCACAACTAATTAATGAGAACATGGTTTAGAAACGAGGAGTGATCTCATGCTCTTTAGAGACTGGTCTTTATTGGAGTGGGATCTTGATAACATTAGGAGAAAAAAATAATGGATCACAAATAAATTATTGGTGATTAATATAAAAATGAAATATTAATTTGCCCTCATAGCCAGGACTAATTCCCTTCTACTAACTCTCAGCTAGTCCCTGCATGTGTCTTTTTAAAAACTAATTTAAGGGTTTATTCCCCAGTGGGCAAATCTTAAAAACATAAGAATAGGTAGTTTTAAGTAGAAAGAAAGATTTCTTCACTATAAAAAAACTGAAGTTTAAAGATATCAATAGCTATATGAAAAAGTGGTCTAAATCACTAATAATTAGAGCAATGAAAATTAATACTATTGAAGTCCCATCTCACACCAATCAATTTAGCTAATATGAAAGAGAAAACAAATAGAACACATATGAAGTATGTCAAAAACAGGGATTCTAACATACTTTATTGATGGAGTTGGAAACGGGTCCAACTATTCTGAAGAACAATTTAGAATTATGCTTAAAGAGTGATAAAAATGTTCATACCTTTTAACCCATAAATGTCACTATTGGTTCTGCATCCCAAAAAGATCACGAAAAAAGAACTATGTACAAAAGTATTAGCTATAGCTGCTCTTTTTGTAGTGGCAAAGAATGGGAAACTGTGATAATACCCATCAAGTTGGAAGTATGTAAACAAATTATAGTATGTAATTGTGATAGAATACTCTTACCCTTTAACACATAACCAAGGAGAGGGTTTCAGAGGGAAAAAAAAGAACCTGGGAAGATTTATATGAATTACTGCAAAGTAAATTGAGCAGAACTAGGAGACCATTGTACACAGTAGCATCAATATTTTAATGATGAACTGTGAAAGACTAAGGTATTTGGTCAATATGATATTCTGCCATAGTTCCAAAGGACTAATGATGAAAAATAATCCTCCTCCAGAGAGAGAGAATTGATGAATTTTGTGAGAAAATAGAAAAATATTGTATTTTAATTTGTTTTCTTGCTCTTTCTCTTTTTTTTCACAACATGGCTAATGTGGAAATATATTTTGCATGTCTTCAAAGGAATATCTAGTGTATTTCTTGCCTTCACAATAAATAGGTGGGAGAGGAGTGGAACTGAAAATAAGTATTTAAAAAGTGCTTAAAGACAAATATTGGATTTATCTTAGCTCTACATTGGAATTCAAAAATCATAATAATTTCAGATGTCTTTCATACATAAAATGGTGTGTTTATTCTTCTGAATGTTAAATTACAGAATTTTGGATGTGGCTTAATATAGGGGATTTCTTGAATCTACAACGTCAAAAAAATCAACAAAAATCTCCTCTCCAAAAGAAGGATGAAGAGTCCATACATTTTAAACTAAAAGACATACAATAATTTATATATTCCAGCCGTTCCATTTTACAAGTGAGTCAACTAAGGCTCAGGGAGCTTAAGTAATTTATCTAAATGGGCACATATATCATAAGAGGAAGTATGCTGTACAAGATTCTTTGAGATCAAAGCTGATCCTTTTTTCAGGTTAGCTCATTTTTCATCTGTAACATATATTATAAATGAATGTTACTTTGTTATAAATAAAACATATAACACTGTTATGAAAAATATCAAAGAGATTGAAGACTGAGGGACCATCATCAGAATTATGAATAAAATCATTAGACTAGTCCTTGAACTTTGTTAGTGTTTCTTAAATAACAATTGTTTTAAAATGAATGAATGAATGAAGAGCTGAAATTATTTTGCTGGTATCCCAGAGAATAATGCAAATATAAGTAGGCAAGAAAGTATAAAGAAGATGATAAATGGCTGACAATGTTGAGAAATTAATAACAATTAATATATACTTTTTTTGACATCAATTGAGGTCTTTCTAGATTGAAAAGAGAAGATAAAGAACTAAGATGGAAGAGCAACAGTCGCAACCAAGCCAAAATATCTCAATATTCTCTTTCTAACAACTTTAAAATAATGACTTAAATTACATTTCGGAGAGGCAAAGCCAACAAAAAGTTAGGATGAAACATATTTCCAGCCTAAGACGAGGTCAACAGAAAATGTCTGTATCAACTGGGTTGGCTGGTACTGGTCCACTGCAGCACTAAAGTTAAGTCTTACAAACATGGATATGATAGTGGCAGCATTGGCTTTGGGAGTTCTCAACCCAACTATGACAAGAGGTTAGGAAAATGATCAGAAGAAAATTATGGGGGATCCCAAGCTGACAATGGATGTAGGTACCTGTTGTTTTGTCCACATATATTTCTGGGTTCTATTTTTTTGGGATGGAATAGACTTGTAGCTATAAGAGAAAAGGAGACCTGGTACAGTTTCAAGGAAAAATAATGTACTAGCAAGTAGGGAGCCATTCCTGGATAAATATCAGATTACAAACCAGGAAAGCAGTGATCACACATCTTCCCCCAGGTAAAATCACCTTGGAAGCACTGAAAATTAATTCCAAGTCCCCAGAAGTAGTTCTGAAAATGGCAGCATGAAAATTTCTAAATATTAGAATTGGACTCCCTCTCCCTTCCAGCTCAGATATAAAACCCAACTTTAACATAATGTCCAAAGACAAAAAGTAGACTGGAAAAAATGAAGGAAAAACGCAGAACCTACTAAGGTGGCAGAGAATACCAAGACACAAAACTCGGAAAAAAAAACAACTAGAGGAAAGGTCTCAAGATAAAAAAGGATAAATTTGTGAAAGTGTTAAAATAGATTAAAATGGCAGAGGGAAAATTAACAAAATAAATGAGTGTTGAAGAATATTATGAAATAAGAATTAATAGCTTGATTTTTTTTAAATGGAACAAAAATACTGAAGAAAATAGCATCTCACAAGAGAATTAGCTAAAAGAAAAAAAAAAAGTGGCACAATAATTCACTACAGAAAATAATTCCTTTTGGGACAAGAACAAACTAATGACTCTGTGAGATATCAAGAAACAATAAAGTCAAAAGAATAAATTGGAAGGAGAAGTGAAAGAAATGTCTGCCATTTCATTAGTATAGGAATAAGATTGTGTTTAGGATGAGGAAAGTCCCTCTATCACTGCATAGCAAAAGCTTTTTTAAAATTTATCATGTTAGTTCACTAGTTTGTTTTCATTAGGATAAGTTATCATGCTTAAAGCATTGAGAGTGTGTCTGTCCATACAGCCATGATTGGGGGAAATATTTGGATCTAGATATTTTTGACTTTGATGATTTGAGTTTTATCCACCATATTACTTCTCAAGAAAAAAGAAAGTAGAAAAAAAGGCTTAAATTTGTAAAGTAGGGGGAAAGTTCTAAAGTTTACTATTGCCTGATTACTTGGGCAGATTAATTGGTCAACTGGGCCCTTTTGTTCCAACATTTAAAGACATAAATAGGAAACAGGAAGTTTTGAAAGAATAATTTTGTTGATGTGGACACATAGACTGATGCAATGAAGAGTATCATATTAAATGCTGGTAGAAAACTCATTGTCCCCATGTTTTAAGTGCTTTAGAAGGGACCAGAGGACACTGAAGAGCCCAGAGTGACAGCAATGTTTGGTTTTTTCCTTTTGAATCCAGATTTGAATTCAGGAAGACGACTCTTCCATATTCCTCATTGGCACTTCATTCACTGAACCACTTAGCTGTCTCTGACAATGTCACTCCCCAGTTCAACAGATTTTACTGTCTATCATTTCCAGAATCAAATACCGAACTATTTTCTTAGAATTCAAACCCTTTCATATCTTTGCAGCCTTCTTACACTTTACTCACTGCCTGATATAGTAACATTGACCTCTCTGGATATTTCACAAACAAATTTTTAAACATTATACGTTTTCTCTGCCAGTTCCCTTTAGAATACAAATCCTCCTCAACTCTATTGATTTCACTGGATTTCTTTAAGTCCCTATCAAAACCTCATCTCTTGTAGAATTCTATTCTCAACCATTCTTATTTATTCCTGTTCTTCATAATTTTTATTTGCATGTGTCCCTCCCTCCGTACTGGATTATAAACTCTGTGACAACAGGAATTGTTCTCCTCCCCGCTCCATATCTGTTTGTCTGTCTGTCTATATCTACATATTAATTTATCTGTATATATGGAGACATATAGATATATAGACAGATGTAGATATAGATATCTATAATAGAGCTATGGATAGAAATAGAGATACATATACACACCTATATTATTTATATCTATCAATATGGATATATAACTATATATTAGACACATTATAGATAAATATATTCTCAGCACTCAGTAAAATACTTTGCACATATTAGTAGAAAATAAATATTGATTGATTGATTGCCTGTCCAAAGTAAACTACTGCTTATCCCTAGAACTAACTCTTCAGAGATGGAAGAAGGGAAGAGAAGTTAGTGATACACATTTACTACATTTTGGAGTAATGAGTTCTTTATCATTTGATATTTCCATGAAAACTGTTCAATAACTTATAGGTGAAGATATAGGAAAAGGTTAATTTGCTATCATATCTTGTCTTCCCATTTCCCATGTAATTTGTGAATTTCTCTTTTTAGGCTTTACTCCTAATCCTTTTAGACATACCTTGTTCTTTTAAAATCATCCTGCATTTTATTTAACCCTATTCCATTTTTGAATTGGATATAGAATATGGACCAGTACTACCTGATCTAGGAAATTTGTTTATTCTCATAAATATTTTCCTTCAATTCAAACTATGACCCACTTCATTCAAATGTATGAAGTACTGTAATGAGATTCGGGAATAGAAATTAAAAAAAATCATAACAACCTCAATTCTCATGAAGCTTAAATTGTAATAGATTCTTTTTCCCTTTCTTCCTTAAGTCTTCTTACCTCTTACTTTTAGTAAAGATTGCATATTTTTTAATTTACAGATTATGCATGTATACACAAAATATTAAAGTATTACATGTTATGTGTAGTATTATTATAATATATCCAAATCTACATGTGTATGTATGTAGAATGTACAAGATAGACTATACTATTTTTCTTATTTCCCACTTCAGTGTTTATCCAACTTCTGAGCACTGTATTTTTTAACACTGAAAGATGAGATTAGACAACCAGGTTTTAATATACTCCCTACTTTACTATGTTGCACCCTAAGACAGTTCTAGGTCTTTAATTCCATGCCACACATAGGCAGCACAAAATTGATATTCCTACTTTATCCCTCTGTGAAAACTCCTCTGTCTCACATCTCTTTCAACTGGGATGGCACTTTCTCTGTTTTTATGGTCCCTGAGGTCTTTTGACTTCTCTAACCTTTCAGACTGGTGATACCCTTAAGCTCTTTTAGCTACTTTCACTTATATCTGTGATTGTTCTTTCCTTGTTCTGCTCCTGCCATCAGATTATGTCTTCTCTGTCTCCTTTATTGGTTCCTCCTCCATCTTTATAATCTATGAGTTGTTATAATCTATTCATGTACAACATTTCATTAGGATAGGATTTATTTTCTAATGATTTATATCATATCACTGAATAATGTTTTGCTCCTAACAGTTCAAGGATCCATAGCGTAAGATCCAAGAATATGTGTTTATGTTGCAAATATTTTGGGGAAAGCATTTCATATTTTTTTTCTGTTGAAATACAACATATTTTGCCTTTCCACTTGAAAATAACATGTAGAAAATGAGTCCATTCATACACTTTGCCAGACTACCATAGGAGTTTATTTAAAAAGCTGACTCATCAGTCTTCATTCAATTACATTTTCCCATATATACTCTTTTCATTTTGAAATTAAAAAAAAATACTGAGTACAAGCATAGAGTAATTAAAATAATTAATACCCAAAGATTTAATACATTTTCTATGAAAAATATTTAACTGTGTTACCGAAGCAGGATCCTTCTAAGAATATTTAGGTGTTATCAGGAATCCTCTTACCTCCTAGTCATTTCAACTGCAACAATTTCATTGTGTTCCCAGAAGAAAATTAGTTCTCTGTAAATTAATGTTTTTCCCCTTCATCTCACACATAAATTGGATAATTATTTATTTTCTAGTGACTTAGTTAATTATGTGTTTTAGTAGTTAATGTAGTAAATTGTTCAGATACTTGGGCAGAGTTTTCATTGCTATTTTATATTGGAGATTTACAAAATTATTAATTATTCAATATTTTGTTTTAATGATATATAGACATAGGATCTGTGCTAATTGGGACCTAAAAGGGCATCTGGTCTGAATGTCCTTATTTTGCCTATATGGACGTTTAGGCTCAAAGAGGTAAATTTGTTTATCAAAGATTAGACAGACTTTGAAATGATGTTTTCTGATACAAAATTCAATGTTCTGTCCCTCTGTCCTATTACTTCAGATCTAAATTATTGCTGGTAGATGAGAAGAAAAGATTTTTCTTATCTATCCACTGAAGGATAGGCACATGGAAAAGGTCAGAATAAAATATTTAAAAGTGAAAAAAAATCACTTATTAGATAAAAAAAAATAAAACATGCTAATTATAATAAAAGAAAATGTAAAGAAAAACAATATTGTGAATATATCCCTTATACAACCCCCATCAAAAATACTAAAAACTTGTCATAGTCAATGCTAAATGAATTGGAATAGGCATATGAACAGGAAGCTAATAATTTTTCCTTATTATATAGATTAGACAAAATATTGTAAAAATCCATATAGAATTAAACTTTAAAAATCCATATTCATTGACCCAGTAATTACATTGCTAGTCATATGTCCCAAGCAGATCATAGATGCAAAGAAATATCCAATAAAACAAAACAATCACTTTTCTGTGATAGAATATTTTAATAACTATCAATTGACTAACAAATTATGGAGATTTAACAAATTTAAATTGTCCACCATAAGGAAATATGTATATGACAAATTTAAAGAAGCATGAGAGAATTTATATGAACTGAAAACAAAAATAATGAAGTAAATATATCAAAACCAAAATAAATAAAATGCCTATAAAATGCAGTTGGAAGAAACAGGAAGCTTTTTGGTTGAGTGACTAGTTTCAAGTCAGGATAATGCAAGCTGAAATCTTGTCACTGAAAATTACAAGCTGCATGACTCTAGGAAAGCTATTTACTTATTCTGGACCTAAGTTTTCTTATCTGTTACATTAGGGGGCTCAACTGAAAGACTTTTATTCTCTTCAAATTTTATTCAATATGAAAACATATTTCTGTAGTTTTTATGGAGGAGACTGACCATGGTCACTTTTAATTTGAAATTCTGTTGCAAACCAAGCCCCAATTTCAAAATTCTTGTCAATACTAGGGAGAGCAACACGTCTTCTATATGAGTCTCTGTCACTTTTATCCTAGGTCAGCCTAGGTCACTCATTCTCCAGATTTTTAGGCCTTGATCTTCCTGTCTCAGTATGTCTGACAGAGACAATCTCAATAGGCAAGTAAAAGTAATCCCAGAAATAATGAATGCCTTCATTTAGTGAGGTACTAGTGGAATTGACTATCACTAAAGCTATTAATGCATTTTACTGTGATCTTACCTTCAATCTTTTTTATAAACATTCTATAGCTACCAAGTTATGTACTTATTTTCTCCTAAATTGGAATATATACTTCTTGAGAACAGGATTTTTTTTTTTTTGCTTCTTCTGTATTCTCAGATGATTAACATTGAACTTGACAAACAGGAACTTTGTTTTTTTTTATGAAATGATTTTTGCCTTATTGACTGATAAAAAATAACTATTGATATGGAATATTGCATATATTATGCTGATGTTCTTTTCCTAATGGCAGTTTATTTGTCTTCCCTTTTTTACAAGGGAAAATATAAAAAAAATGCCATCCTAATAACTGAAGTCAATGAAAAGCAATAGAGAAGTTAGGTGAAACACTGTGTCAGAGGAAACTAAGTAGTTGAATAGTATTGTACTGTATAATTTGAAGATTGGGAAAAATATACACACAAATATATATTTGCAGTAAAAGAAAAAAAATTGATAATGTATAATAACACTGATTTCTATTAAAAACACTTAAAAGTAGTGATGTTAATAGATTTTTCCTTAAATTGATTTTTTAAAAATCTAAAAGAACCAGCAGGCATTATTTGTAATAGGTATAAACTGGAAGCCTTCAGGTAAGATCAGGTATGAAATAAGAATGCCTACCATCTTCAATACTACATTGTACTCAGTCCAGTACATAGTATTGTATTGGAAGTCCTAGCAATTGCAACAAAAGAATAAAAAATGGAAGAAATCAGAATAGGGAACAAAGTAGTATCTCTTTTTGCAGAGTATATGATGATATAAGTTGGAAAATTTCAAAGATCAATAAAAATGTTGGTTGAAAAAATTCATAATTTTATTAAGGAAATAGGTTATAAAGTACATCTACAAAAATTACCAACATTTCTATGTATTACAAACAAATCTCTGCAAGAAGAGATAATTTATAAAAATCTATTTAAAATAACCCAAACTAGTAACCTGGAATATATACCTTCTAAAACAAACCCAGGAACCATGTAAAAATATTTTTTACAAAAGCTCTTACCCAACTAAAATTAGATTTAAATAATGGAAGAAACACTAATTGTTCATGAGTAAGCAGGGCCAATATGATTGAAAAGATAATTTTACCGAAATCAATTTATAAATTAAATGGCATACCAATTAGATTACCAAATAAATTATTTTACTGAGATAGAAAAAAAAAAAAAGAAACTAGTTTGGAAAAGCAAAAAGACAATAATACAAAAACTATTGCAAAAAATGTAAAGAAAGATGGCTTAGCCATGCCAGAATTTAGACTATATTATAAGATAGTAATTATCAAAACTATCTGGTATTAGTCTTTTGATTAAGAAATAAAAAAAAAAAAGTATGTTCAGTGGAACGAAGTAGACATACAATTTTCAGCAGCAAATAAATATGGTAGTTTTATATTTTATGATTATAGAGTTAAGATTTGGGGATAAGAATTAATTATTTAATAACAATTTTGCGAAAATAAAAAGCAGTATTCCAGAAATTGGGCAAAAGTCAATATATTTTACCATTAACCACAATAAAATTAAAATGCACACATAACCTAGTTATAAAAAGATTGCAAGAAAATTTGAAGAACTTGGAACATTAATGATCAGACTTATAGATATGTGAATACATATGACTACAATAGAGATAGCAAAATGAGGAGTAAAATATATAATTTAGAAAACATTAAACTTATAAGAAAAGTTTTTGGATAAAAAAAATAAATGTAACCAAGTTCAGAAAGAAAAAAAAAAGAAAATCAGGTAAATAAGTATGGACATTTTCTCAGATAAAAGTCTCCTATCTCAAATATATTAAGAAATTCATCAAATCTATTACAATAACAATCATAGTCCAATTTAGAAATAGTCCAAAGATATGAACAGGCAATTTTTAGACAGAGAAATCCAAGAAATATATGGTTGAATGAAAAAGTGCTCTATCGTTACTGATTAGAGAAATGTAAATTAAAATTGCATTATGATACCACTTTACACCTATTACATTGGTTAAAATAAAGGGAATGGAAAACAATAAACATTGAAGGGGATATAAAATATAGGAACACTGATTCATTTTTGGTGGAATTATGAATTGATCTAATCAATTTGGAGAACAATTTGGAATTATGCCCCAAAAGTTACTAAACTTCCTATACTCTGTGACTTAGCAAAAGGATAACATGAATAATTACAAACAAAAAATGATTGCCCATGAAATTGCAAATCTAATAATAGATCTAGAAATAGATTTGCTGTTTCATGTGTCATCTTTTTTTATTACAATATGGTATGGAAATGTTACTTTTATCCCATAAATTAAAAATGAAATTAATTCCCACTCCAAAAGCTTCAGTGATTTTTTTAAACAAAAAAATCTATTTTTTTTAAAGAATATTCATTGAAAAGATCAAAATGGTTTAAGAACATGATCTGGTTACCCTTAAACTAATTGATCATCATTTTCATTGAGAAATAAGAAAAGTAAGGTTTAGTTGTTTTTTTTTTTTTTTTCCCTACCCTGGACATAAACATTTGGAAAATTATGTTTAAGTCAATATGTTCATATCTGAAAAGATATATACAGGATGCAACATGTTGAGACCATGAGATAAGCGCAACAAACATGTAAAGATTGAAGGAGCTAGAGAGTTTTAATTTGGAGAGAAAAGAGAATATATACATATGTAATACATATATGCACAAACAGACATATGTATGTATATGTGTGCCTATAGTATGTGTATATTGTATGAAATATTTTAAAGTGATGCCAAATGAATGAAAACCTTGAGTCATTCTGTTTCTTTTCAGAAATGATAGCCAGGATTCATATGTTGAAGTAACAGAAGCAACTTCAAGTTAAAGCTCAGGAATGATATTCTAAGTATTAGAAACATCTTAACCTGAAAAAGTCTACTTTGCTAAGTAATGAATCACTCCTCATTAGCATAGATTGTTTAGTAGTTGAAAATTGGGAGGACCATGCTATGGAGGTTGTAAGGAAATTTTTCTTCTGAAAACCAGTTTCATATAAGTCTTTGGCTTTCTTCCCTATACTTTTGTTTTTCTAATATGTATTCATATGTATTTTCTTCATTTTTCCAAATATCCCAATTTGTCTTCTTGATGTCATCTTTGACCCCTTAGATTTTCTAGATGAGCAATTTGTGCCTAAATCTCCATGACAACTCTGTATGTATTCCTTTATTTCTATTTAATAGATTGAGAAACCTAGGCTAAAAACTTATTTTAAAAATGTGGGTTATTATTGCCACCTTATTATTACTAAATCTAGGAGTATCTCTATATTTACTTTACATGGATCCTAGAATAGCAATGGGAAGATAATAATAGCTAAAAATAATTGCAACATTAATCTAGCTTGTTACCATTTGCAAAACAATTTCCAATTATTTTCTCATTTTATTATCAAAACAATTCTGTAATGTAGGTGCCATTATTGTCCTTTCTATAGGTGAATAAACTAAAACACAAATTAAACAAGAGGCCCAGGATCATAAGTATGTGAGGCCATATTTAAATGATAGTTTTTGTGAGTTTTTTAAATACTACAGATGTCAACCGACTAAGCCAAGTAGTTTATCCCATGCTGGAATGGGTAAAGGATCAATAATATTCTACGATAAGCCTGAAAATTGATAAAGTTGCATAGTGACTAAACCCAAAATACTTGGAATTTACATATGTACTTTTGAATTTCTATAGTTCTGCAATCCAAGCCAGTAGCTTGGTTACAGATTTTTGAAAAGAGACATGTTCTTCCTACTCTGAGAGAAAAAAAAATATCCCTAATTATCATATGCAATTTTCAAATAAATTTCAATGGCCCTCTTGGTTCACAAGAGTTACATAATGTAAATTCCATGTGTATTTACATCAACTTTTAACAATCATTATGTAAATATATGTCCAGGGAATTGATATATAAAATGCAGATTAAAGATAAACAATAATAGCATTCTTGGTGATGCTTAAAAGCCATATGTGTAAATAGTTAGAAATTTTTCCCTCATGGAAAAAAAAAATGAATTCCTTACCCAGCAGATTCTAAATTTAAAATGGTTCCAGACAGTTGGGCAAATCCTTCTTAGTCTGGATCAAGATTCACATGAACAATGACATTGGCTACGGTCTATCAAACCAGCAAAACAATCTCTAAGCAATCTCTCGCCAAGCTTTTCTGAAAATGGAATAATGCTCTATAGCCCCACCATTTTAAAAATCCTTATATTGTATTTTCTTCAAAACAAAATGGTATGAAATCTTATGAAGTATGCTGCATTATGAATGTTTCCCTTGTTTTAATCTTTACTCTGTGTTTTTAATCACAAATTTTTAGATTATTTTTAATTTTAATCTATTTTCCAAATTGTTATGTTTACATTAAAGATAATCTATTTACATTAAAGATAATCTGTTTACATATATATGTGTAATGTATCATGATAATGATAATATGTAAGCATACATGTGTGTATATATAATATGTATAAATGTATTCAGTTTAAAAAAAAATCCTCAGATTCATATTCTCATTAATGCCATTAAGATTGCTTATAATGAAAATCATAATTCACTCATCTTCATCCATTTATATTCTCCCATAATTTTGCCACAAGAGTACATAACAATCAGAGGGAGGCCTTCTTTACTTCTTCCTTTTACTCTATATTTTTCATTTTTTTTTATTTGTGTATTCACCTTTATTATTTATGCTTAGTCACCTATGAGGAAACATGGTACAATAAAAAGGGAGTGGAATTTGAACTGAAATTACATGAAATTGAATTACAGCTTTTAATGTATCTATGATCTTAGCCAAGTCATATGACTTTCCAAGACTTCACTGCTTTCATACACAAAAGGGGAACTAGATTTTATGACTTCTTTGATGTCTTCTATTTCTAGATCTGTCATTGTATGCTTATTCTCACTATTGAGAATTCTACATATTCTGCATAAAGTCTTTTAATAGTTGTTGTTGTTTGTCGTTCATTCTCAAAGAGGACCATAACATTCGAAAAGGGGCTGCCATGAATTGGATTTAAGTGAGGGAAGGCTGGGCAAGGCCACACCTCACTTTCCCCTCCAGAGCCATTTGGGTCTTGTGGGAAGATAGAGATGATGGCCCTGGATGAAATAGAAAATCCTGGCCTTTTTTTGGAGTAAGGTTTTTTGCTCTGGTAATCAGAAAATCAGTGATCTTCAATCTCTCTACTTGACTTCTACCTATAAGATATAGATGACAGTTAAAAAGTGTGCGAATCAAATACATTTGCCAATTGGTCAAGTCTAAAATCCTTTCATTTAGCCATGTTTCGATGAGCCCCTAAAATATTCATATAATGATTTTTTATCTTCATAAAAACCAGGCTGCAGTGTTTACTCTTAGCATAGAGTATAAATAATTAAATTAGGAATTCTAAAAATTATACAGTTTGAATTTGTTTAATTAGCCTTAGAGATATTTCTATTGAGAAAACACCTTGGACTTATGACATATGTGAAGGAATCAAGATTTTCGAGATCTCAGGAGAATGAGGCAAGACAAAAATTCTATGGGCTTAGCATTCTTAGTCTGGTTGACTGATCACTGACATCAGCAACCACTGAATTGAGCACTGAATTGGTTATAGAAAACTCATTACAAACATTCATAAGGCATAAAAAACCACTAGGTAAAGAAAAGATCTTTAACTTAATTGGATCCCCAGAGTAGTAGAAAGACTAGAACTCAACTCCTGAGGGGTCAATAACCAAAATTAACATAAAGATTAAAAATGAAATGAATTGAAGAATATATTATAGCAAAATGGGAATGAAGATAGGAAATCTGGTTAAACCATTTTTTTTCAGGTTGCACAAGTTATCTATAAAAATGAAAATAACTTGAGGGAATGGATACAAGTGAAATGCATTTAATAGCAAGCCCAGCATTTATTAAATAATATCGTATTCCACACCCGGTATGAGGGAGCTTATATACACATACAAGGAGAGAACAATTCAATTTGTTCCACAGAATTCTATACAACAGAAATTTACATTCTAATTGGAGAATTACATAATAGGGTAAAGAAAGTTCTTAGGACATCAATGTAGATGTCTGATTCAGAAACATCACAGTCTTATGGGTCAGAGGTGTAGTAGTTAGGAGATAAATAAAGGCACAGGTAAATTCGGATTCCTCCTTAAAATGATGATACTGGGAAGAACAAAATTAAAAAAAAAAAACAAAAAAAGAAAAAGAGGCTCAAGAAGAAAAGATACTTAAAATGTGAGGAATAGTTCAGGGATACAGTAAATTTCTACAATAAGTAGTTTTCTATGATGTAGAAGATAAAATCCTATGGAGATCTTATATAAACTGGTCAAAATATAATAGTAAAAAAATAGTGGAACACACACACACAGTTTGATTTAGAAAAATATCTGAATCAGCTGTAATAGAGATTAAAAAGAATAGGGAAAAAGAGTAGATTTGGGGAAGGATTAGTGATTAACAGAATAAATGTAAATCTTGGAAAGACTAGTGAAAATATTGCATGGGAAAGATTAACAATTTAAATAAATGAGGAGAAAAGACTATAGAAAAGAAGAAAAAAGTGAAAGACTAGAATTGGGGAAAATAAAAAAAATGAATTAATTTAGTGAGGAGTGTAAATGGATAAACACCAATAAAGTAGAAGATGCTAGCAGAATGTATTATAAGAGACAATTAAACAATGTTCTTTTAATAGGAAATACATATGAAATATAAAAAATCCCACCAAAGTAAAATAATAGGTTGGAGAAAATACATTTTGGCTAACTTCAAAGCACTTCTTTTGGATACAAAATGTCAAAAATTAGATATTGTTTAAATCAAGTAAACAACAAAATTAAACTTAAATTTCCACAAAATATGGCTTCTATCTTTGTCTCTTAACACAGACAATGCATTGATCCCAGTGTTTTATATGTACTCAATGGAGTAATTTGTCAATTATGTAAAGGGCAAAAATTAATTATGAGGAAGAATTATTAGAGAAATTATAATAACGGGATTTCATTTATCCCTAGAAATCCAAATTAGGAAAAAAAAAGTCTCCAACAATTACTGAATAAAAAATAAAGGATACATATTATATATTACATATTATTATGTACATATTATATATAATATATAGATAATTTATATAAAATATATAACATATATATGTACTATATATACATATATATATGTATATGTATGTATTTGTGTGTGCTTGTGAGAGAGGGGGAGAGGAGGATAGGGAAGAAGGGGAAAAAACCTTTGCAACATATGATCAGTCTCTTGAATATTTTGAATGGAAAAAGAAAGAGGTATCTATCAATCTTCATCTCTCCTATCTAGAGAGAGAGGGAGAAATAGATGTTTTTACAGAATCATCTAGCTAGCTAGCTATTTATCTTGAATGACATCTAAAATGCAAGTCAAATACTTGAAATAATAACTAGCAAACTTTGAGCATATAAAATGAACTCACACATGTAATTAGCATTTTACATATTATGAACAAAACCCAGAAAAAATGACAAAAAGAGAAATTCCATTTAAAATTATTATACAATATATACAATTATTTTAAGCCTAACTGCCAAGATATGCATAAGAAGTATGTAAATGAAACTTTAAACCACCATTTTCAGAAATAAAAATATCTTAATAATTGGAAAAAAAACATTAACTTTTCTGGGTAGAATAAGCCATTATAATAAAGTTGGAAATACTTTTAAAAACATATTTATTATTCAGTCATTTCAATCAAACTACCAAAAACATATTTTATAGAAACAGAAGAAAGTGATACAAAGTTGACAAGTTGATATAAATATATTGTACCCAATGACAAGATTGAGTATCTTTGTAGGATTTGCAGAATAAGCGATTCATATTTGAAACATCTTATATGGCAAATACAAGTTTCTTTTTATGAGTTTTTCCCCCTGATTAATCAAAGTGGTAGCAAATATAAGTAATAAAAGACAAGTGTCTCAAATATAATAAAATGATTCCAAAAAGAAGTAATCCTTGAATACAAAGTTTCACTGCTAAAAAATGAGATCAATCAGTTCAATAAATAAGTTATATATTCTATAGAAATAGACATGTAAACATATAGAGATATATATACATACACACATATATATGCACACTTATGTATGTATCTATATGTGTGTGTGTATATATGTGTGTATATACACACATACACACACACACATATATATATATACATACACACACACATATTTGTGTCTGATGGTAGCCATCCCTAGAATGAAGGAAGAGGGAAAAAAAATGTATTTTTTTTATATTTAAAAGAAATAGCAAGTGATACATAGTAGATTTACAGTTTCATATGAAATCATCTATTTTATTGCACAATTTAAAGAAAATTTGTTTTATTCCATAAATTAAAAATGATATACATACATGTGTATGCATATACAATTCACACCTGTACACACATGTCATTCTCTAATTGACAAATTATCAAATGTTATAAATGGACAATTTTGAAGGAAGAAATGCAAGTTATCTATAACAATAAGAAAAAAAAATTGCCTGTTTCCTCACCTCTACAATAAAAAAAATAATAAATAATCGTGTATACCTCTTAGGGTTGTTGAATCAAATAAGATAATGATTAGAAAGTGCTAAGCACCATGTCTGACATGTAGGAACCACTGTATAAATTTTATGTGTTATTATTGCTGCTGTTGCTTCTATCCTACTATGATGCAAATCATACTACTACTACTACTATATTAGAACTATTACTACTAAATAGAAAATGGCAAATTAAAGCAATTCTGATATTCTATCTTATGTGAATTAAATTTGACCTAACAATGAAATGGATCTATAGCAAGAAAGACTTTGTTTCTTCACTTAGTTCTAAAACATGATAATCTTTCAGGAAATCTAGAGCATAGAGAGACTGGAAAACCTATGTTAGAGACACATTTTTTTTTGGAATGGCACAAGATTGTCTATCCATACAAATTTGAGTTATTGTTTACATTTTCTAGAAGGAGAGACTTGTCACGAATGAGCTGATGAATTATTTGAGTGTTTACAGAATCAGGTAAGTCCTTGGAATTTTATGTGGTTCCTATAATTTGACATAAATGTTATATTATAACCAATGACAAGATTGAGTATCTTTGTAGGATTTGGAAAATCAGCTATTCGTACTTGAAACATCTTAGATGGTAAACACAAGTTTCTTTTTATGAGTTTTTCCTTGATTAATTCAAATTGCAGCACAAAGCAAAAGAGTAATTAATCCTTTAAGTTCAGTCTGTTAATTAAAAATAATAAGCACCTGCCTTGTAGCAACCACTGTGCTAAGCACTAGGGATATTGAGGAAGTTAAAAAACAGTCTCTACCTTCAAAGATCCCTCAATCTAATGGGAAAAACAATACTCAAGCAAATTCATATGAACAAAGATGTCTAAAGAATAAATTAAAAATAAACAACTGAGAACATGCCATACAATTAAGGTAATTTGGAAGTTGGGATTTTAGTTGGAATTTTAAAAAAAAGTCATGGAACTTACAAGGTGGTAATGGGGAGGAAAAAATATTCTAGAACTGAAGGACAACTAATGATACCACCCAGATTCAGGAGTTGCTGTCTCATTCTAAGAATAATAAGGAAATCCATTTCAATAAATGGCTGACTATGTTCTAATTGATTTTATAAGGTACAAAAAGACTAGAAAGATTGATGGAGTAGGTAATTAAGGCTTTTATTGTCAAATAGTAAATTGGACCCTGCAGGTGCTAGGAAGCAACTGGAGTTTATGGAGCAATAGAGTGACAAGATCAGACTTGTGGGTTATGAAAATCACTTTGACAGATGAGTGGAGTATTGACTGGAATGGGGAGAAAATATGACTGGAGATCACCCAAGGCTATTAAGATAGTCCAGATATGAGATGACAAGGTCCTATACCATAATGGTATCAGTGTCAGAAGAAAGAAGGTGAATTACATGAAAAATGTAAAAGTAAAGTTGATAGTCCTTGGCAACAAACTGGATATTGGGACAGAAAATGAGAGAAAATGAAAAATCAGTGATAACACATGAAAAGTCAACCTGGGTGATTGGGAGATGGTGACACCCTCAACTACAATAGAGAAGTTAGAATGAACAGAATGAACAGAAAGAACAGAAAGAATGAACAGAAAATGAAGATTTTGCATATGTTTAGTTTAAGATGTTTATAGGAATCCAGTTTAAGATGTCCAAAAATCCCTTTTGCTGTTATTTTTCAGCTACTTTTCAGTCATGTCCTGCTCTTTTTGACCCCCATTTGGAATTTTCTTGGCAAAGATTTTGGAGTGTTTTGACATTTCCTTCTTTGACTCATTTTATATATTAAGAACTGAGGTACATAGAGTTAAATGAGTTGAAGCCAGATATTTGGTGTTGGGGCGCAATAATTGCTTATGTTAAAACAAACTATATATGCAATTTAAGATGATAGAGGGGAGCATAAGTAAATGAAATGACATCATCTCTCTGATCTGTGATCAATATTGATTTATTAGCAGGGTCTTTCCTAAATTCCTTATTGATTCAAGAAAACATCTTGTTGTAAAGGAGCTTTGAATATAGAATGCCTACCACTTTACATGAGTGTTGCAGCTGATTTTGAACAGAGGTAATCATTGGATTGTGCACAAATGTAACTAGGCTAAATTCAGAAAGAGAGAGAGAAAAGAAGAGAAAGGGAGACAGAGAGAGACAGAGAGACAGAATTAAAGGGGGAATGACACCGAAAGACATAGACAAACAATGACAGAGAAACACTCAGAGAAAAGCAAAGTAATTACTGAATTCTGGAGAATGTTTCTTAAGCTCACAGAGAGAACAATTTAATTGACAGTCACCCTTCTTTTCTAACTAACAAAGCTTTTAAGGAAGCCCTTTGTTAAGTGGGAGGTATATATGGGGAGAAAAACAAAAACAAAATAAAAATAAACAAACAACAACCAAGAAATTCTATGACTGTATCCTCTGCATTCTTTTTTTTTTTTTTTAAATCTTTACTGTAATGTTTTGTCAGCCTCCTCCTGAGAAGTGTAGGAGGGTTTTAGATCTGCACTAATGAATTTATCTTCTTCTGTATGATGTTTTCTATGTTTTAAGGATGTTGATTTCATATTCAGTTCTTAAAATTCCACTTTAGCTAAACTAAATCATAAGGAATAGCCATGATACAATAATTATTGAAGAAAAAATGACTTTGAAATCAACATAAGTAAGGAAAATGGCTCTTTAAAAATATTTTTGATGAACTGAATTTTAGAGACTGTATTAAAAATAAAAACCTACAAATAGAATCAGATAAGATACTGCTATATTTATATTTGAACAAACAAAAAATCATGAAACAATAAATATTTTAATATGTGAAACTGAATTGTGTTTTTGCTAACAAAATCAATGTAACTGAATTAAGAATTTGGGAGAAAATATGATTTTTCATCAATATGTTTGTATAATATCACCCTCTTTCGATTGTGAGCTCCTTAAGGTCAGGGATTGTCTTTTGTATTTTTTTTTTTTGTGTGTGTGCGTGTGTGTGTATCCTTCATATTAGCATTGATTTTTGCACATAGTAAATACTTAATAAATGTTGGTTGATTGGTTATTTATCAGGGAATGAATGTATATAAGTAACTAATTAGTGAGTGTTCAAAGGATATGCAACAAATAATTCCCAAAAGAAAAACCACAAAATTTTAATAATAATATGTTCCAAATTACTAGTAATTCTGCTATTTTGTTTCAATGATATTACAATGGGCAAGATGACCAAAATTTGGAACAATCAGTAAGGGAAGTATAGAAAAACAGAAGCATGAAATTGCTTTTGGCTTCATATATTTATTTAGTTTTTTTCTTTTTTTTTTTTAATCTTGGGTTAAGATGTTGAAATGAAGTGATTAAGATATCTGGTTCAAAGTTTACATTTAATGATGCTTGGTTTTACTGATTGTGAGCTGAAAATTAAAAGGTTTATCAAATAAACATAGGTCATCACAAAAGAATAGTGTTATAATAGTGTCAGCTCTTGGAGGCTGAAACAGATTCATTCCATTGTCCACCTTTGTGGTGGCTGGAGGCTGAAGCACAAACCTTTGGATTCGGAAAGAGCTAGAGGCAGAAGCTGGCAGAGGCAATGGACTGGTGACAGGACCAAGGAGAAAGATAGGCCTCTAAGAAAGCTAACCAGGCCCCATAAAAGAAGACAAGACTGAAAGAGACAATAAAGGATTTGGATTTTAACACCTGGCTGTACTTGTGGTGATTACTGAACTGAAACGAAGGCTGCCCCCAGAGACTCCAAGACAACTTCAATAGAGAACATTACATTTTAGAGAGAATATTACAGTTTTTGTGAGTTTGTATCTTGTGTCACCACTAAGAAATTTTTCAGCACTCACCTATTTAAAAAAAATCAAAGTCTTGCTTTCATCAACCAAAAGAGCAAAGGGGATGTATGGAGAAGACTATTGTCCATGGTGTCAGAGAATGCAGAGAGGTAGGTCATAAAGGCTGAATAACTGGGAAGAGGCTATAGAACATGACAACAAAGAAATCATTGATAATTCTAGAATTGGCAGTTTGTGGAAGTGAAGATTCAAGGGGAAAAAATGATATTAAGAAACTAGGTGACTAGAAGATTAGGTGCTCTAGATTGAAATGGAGTAGTTTTAAAAAGGGATGTTTAATGGGGAAAGAGTTTAATAAGATGTGTGTTACAGACACAAATCCTATATATGTGTGTGTGTGTGTGTGTGTGTGTGTGTGTGTTCATATTTTTACTGCTCACTCTTTTCCATTAGGGAAAAAAAAAAAAAATAAAAACTTCACAGAATATACACACACATGTGTGTGTATGTATGTGTGTGTGTATGTGTCATTTATGGGTAGGATGTGGGAAGGAAATCTTACTTGCTATAGATCTAATGTGCAAAACACATCTCCTAAGAGGAAACTATGGATATGGAAAGGTTGATTATGGGAAACTTGAAGGCATTTATGATGGATTATTACTGTCCTGAAGGAGTTGAGGATTGAGGCAAACAGTAGGCTAGACATGCATAAGGCTAAAAGCCATAGTGGGAGTATGGGAAATTACAAGTCTTCCCACTCACCAGTTTGTCAGTCACATGTATCTTGGAATCAGATTGTCTTCCTTTTGAAGTTAAGCCATGCTAGTATCTCAATGGACAATGGTCCCTAGTCTGGAAGTCATTTTTTTTCTCTAGATAATTATTTAGGTCAAAAGTGACATATGAGATAAAATACATGTTTAAATGATTCTTCCACAATGATGAAATAATTAGTCAAGATCAGTTTTTTCCCCACCACCAGAACTGTTCAAGATTCTTGAAAAATGGAATGAATGAAAATTCATTTTTAATGCCATATTCTGTAGTGCACAGATGGTTGTACCTGGAGACATAGAGACCTAAAAAAAAAAAAAAAAAAGACCTCAGACACTTACTATATGACTCAGGGCAAGTCACTGGACTTGAAAGTTTCCCTATCTTTAAAATGAATAGAGGGACAGCTAGATGGCACAGTAGATAGAGCACTAGCCCTGAAGTCAGAAGGACCCGAGTTCAAATATGGCCTCAGACACTTAACACTTCCTAGCTGTGTGATCCTAGGCAAGTAACTCAATCCCAATTGTCTTAGTAATAATAATAATAAATAAGTAAATAAAATAAAATAAAATGGATTGTCAGCATTTGCCTTCCAGGGTTATAAGGAAGTTCAAATCAGGTATTATTTCTAAAGCTCATTGAAAAGCTAAAAATGCTACGTAAATTCTATCATCATCATTATCATTGTCATCATCACTATTATCATAATAGAAAATATATTTAATATTACTATAGTATGGACAAAACAAAATGACAATAAGAACTTTACATTCAAATGAGGGAGAAAGTAATTAAAGGAGAAGAGTGACCATTGCATCCCATCATTGGTTGGAAATTTATAAGCTGTATGAGTGGATCAATGAGGTGCTGACTGAGCCTCCATTTCATATTAACAATGACATTATTGATTTCAGAACATGTGAGATGGAATGAGGGACAGAAGGGTTATGACAAGAGGCCAAGTTATTGCCAAGAAGATGTTAGTAAATAAAATGAAGCATGATAGATTTGATTGACCTCTAATAGAACATACAAGATGATCTTAGGTCATAATATCAAGGATGCTAAAATGGCAATTGCAGAGATAAAAAAAAAGATGACAACCATAGTATATATTATATCATCTATTATATTATGTCCCATCATATCAAATCATTGGATTTTATTATATTATATTATTCTGTAATAGACTAGATTGAATTACATTCCATTCTATCATATCACATATTACAGCATATCAAAATATCATAACATAGAACAGTATACATTGTATTACTTTCTATTGTATCCCATTTTATCATATCACTTCATATCACATTATATTGCATTATGTCCATATTCTTTTATCTGATCTATGATCTGATGAAATGGTTATTTATAAAATGATGTTTAGCTGGAGTCACCTAAATATTGTAGGTGACATAAGGTATTCATCAATGTAAATGGAAGTAAATTTATCCATTAATTAAAAAAAAAAAGACAACATTAGTATCAAGCAAAGAACAAAGCATGGAGTCATATGCTTACCAACAGTTTTTGTTATTGTCATGTAGGTTTTCCAGCTCAGAGTCTAAATGGAAGACAGATGTTCATCATGCATGGTAATGTTCATTTAATTCTTTGTTTACTAGTAATATTTTGAGCATCAAACCTTAGAAAATTATAGATTCTTCTAAAAGGCACTTAAAAATCAGTTTAAACGGTTGAGCTGAACTGGACAACTAACAAAAATCTAGGTCACAAATAATGCCTTTGCTCATATTACAGTATACAATTGGAAGCACAGCCCAAAGATCTGGTCCAAGAACTGGACAATGAACTGAGATAAGAATTGTGTATGAGTAATAGGAAATGAAAGATTGACTTTGGGAGCTTGTATATTACCATTAGTGACACTCTTTATACTTCCGTTCTAAGCAGAAGAATCCAATGATTGAAGAAATTCAGGCAATGGATTTGCTGTGAAATTAATTGGGAAAAATGAAGGACAAAGTTTAAAAGCCAGAAGCAGTTTTTTTTTTTTTTAATTCTGAGATAAAACTAATTGTTAGAAAGGTTTATCTGCTTGTGTTCCATATTAAACATTACTTTACCTCCCTGCAACATTCACCAATTTTCTGAATCTTATATCTAGCAGTACTTAGCATTGATCTATGAACTTTTCTATCACCTATCTACTTATCTACCTACCTACCTACTTATCTACTTACCTACCTATTTATCTATCTATCTATCCTAATTTTATAGCTATGTTTTTTCTAGCTGTATGTCAATGTAATTAATTTCCTAGTAATTATATATATTCTCAATTACACAAGTAGTTGGTGGAATGGAGAGAATATTGGCCTTGGATTAAGGACAACTTGACTTTAAATTTAGCTTCAGATATATACATATGTGTGTGTGTGTGTGTGTGTGTGTGCGTGTATGTGTGTGTGTGTGTGTGTGTGTGTGTTTGTTATCATTATCAAATCTTCAAATGATTGTCAAAGAGGCAAAGGCTGCTTTTAGGAGATCATGTTTTAGTTGAGATTGAAGGAAATCAGGGAATCTAAGAGATATAAATGAGAAGGATAAAATTCTAGCAATAGGGAACAGATTGTGAAAATAAACAATGGAGGAAGCTAGAGAGTGATGTATAAGGAATAGTCAGGAGATCAGCAGCACTAGATCACAGAATAAAGGGATGGGAGTAAGATGAAAGAAGAATGGAAAAAAAAATAAAGGACCAAGTGATGTTAACATCTGTACAAATCTTTCCAAGTTTTTAGTGCTTTATTTTTTTTTATGAATTCTCATGATCATCTTCATTTATGTTATTTGTACCATAAAACTAGCTGAAACAATGTTGCTTTGATGAGGTAATCCAGTGTACAGAACACTGAACTTGGAGTGGGAGGAAGAGGTGGTTAAAATACAGTCTCGCACACTTATTGGCTGTGTGACATCATTTCTGTTTGCATCATTTTCCTCATCTGTAAAATTAGGGATACTAATAGCTCCTACCTCCCAGCTTGTTGTGGAAAATAAATGAGACATTTGTAAAGCTCTTAGCATAATTCCTGACACATGGTAAGTGCCTAATAAATACTAATCCTTTAACTTGATCAAGTACATTTGATTATTCAGGGGTGGACTTTCATTAAATAAATTATTTGTAGAAAAAGAGAAGTTCTTCATAAAATATTTTCCTAAAAAGTGTATCTGCTCAATTTTTCCTAGTCTGATTCAATCCTGGTAAATTTCCAGAAATTATGAATTAAGGTACTCAGGATTACATAGATAGAATTGGATATAATACAGCAGATGTTGAGACATTTTGCTGTTATTTTTGTGGTTATTGTTAGCTAAACTGTTTAAATCTATGGCTGAATTTCCTTTAGAGAAAATCATTACAATTTTTCTTTCATTCTTCTCAATGTCTCTCTTAGTTATGAAGTTTTACACTTCCCAGGAAACTTTGTTTTATTCTTCCAGCTTTTGTAAAGGGAAATATCTTTCAAAAGAATCTGACATCTCAGGAAAACAAGAATAGTACACTATCTGGACTCATTCTTTCTAAATTTTCATGTCTACATCTGAATATTTTTGTATTCGAAATATGTAACAATTGTAAAGTATTTTATTTTATTTTTGTATTGTTGTCCAGGGGCCCCTATCCAAGGTGTTCAATTAACCTTTTAAGATCCCATTACATAGTTAATCACCTCTATTAATAGGACTTAGCAATTACAAAACAATATTTAGTTAAATATACCCTCCCTATGGAGAGTCACCTTTCTTTCTGTATACTGGATCCCTGGGGACTGTGGACTCACAATTGAGTATCATCCTTGAGACTCAGAGAGAGACTACCAGATACAGCCTTTTTTGGGAAAGTGATGGAGATCCTTGGATATATTAGTGTCTATACACTAAAGATAAATCTGGAGATAGAAATTGTGGCTTTTGCTAAGAGAGAATCATAGCATCTCCTTGATTTATATATTTTTTTCTAATTATCCTTGCTAACTATATATTAAATTCAGTTCTTTTTTTTTTTTTTTTTTTCTATGCAACTCGAGGAAGGAATATATGCTGTCAGTACCCTCTTAATTGTGTTGCCTTTGGGCAAAGCCCCAGTCATCCTGCCCTAGTTAAAGTTCCAGTTGACTCTTCCCAAAAGGTTTGTGGGGACCTGGAGGGAAATGTTTTTGCTTGCTCGTCTATTTGTTTTAATGAGACAATTATTCAAAATGAGAAACTAGGTCTTTTAATGCCCAGTTTCTCATCTACATAATAAAAGAAGGGCTTGGTCATGAAGGTTTCTATGAATGTCAACACTTTCCAGATCTCATTTTATGTAATTAAAAAGGTCTACAAGAATATAGGAATTATTTTTTTAATTTTCTTTTGAATGCAATTCATTTGGACAGAATAATTAAATAATTTGTGAAATATCAAGGAGAGGCAGAGTGGCAGAGTGGATAGAGTTTTGTAAGGCAAGAATGGAAAAAAAATTCTGGCTGGGTGATCAGAAATAATTGTTTTAGTTTCTCAGCTATTCAGATAATTTCTCAAGATGATCTGATTGGGACAGGGAAAGATAATGGGGAATGTTGGAGGAGATGTGGGAAAACAGGGACACTGATACATTGTTGGTGGAATTGTGAACATATCCGGCCATTCTGGAGAGCAATTTGGAACTGTGCTCAAAAAGTTATCAAACGGTGCATACCCTTTGATCCAGCAGTGTTTCTACTGGGCTTATACCCCAAAGAGATACTAAAGAAGGGAAAGGGACCTGTATGTGCCAAAATGTTTGTGGCAGCCCTGTTTGTAGTGGCTAGAAGCTGGAAAATGAAAGATGTCCATCAATTGGAGAATGGTTGAGTAAATTGTGGTATATGAACGTTATGGAATATTATTGTTCTGTAAGGAACGACCAGCAGGATGAATACAGAGAGGACTGGCGAGACTTACATGAACTGATGCTGAGTGAAATGAGCAGAACCAGGAGATCATTATATACCTCAACAACAATACTGTTTGAAGATATATTCTGATGGTAGTGGATCTCTTCGATAAAGAGAGCCTTAATTGATCAAAGATGGACAGAAGCAGCTACACCCAGAGAAAGAAAACTGGGAAATGAATAGAAACTGCTTGCATTTTTGTCTTTCTTCCCGGGTTATTTATACCTTCTGAATTCAATTCTCCCTGTGCAACAAGAAAACTGTTCGGTTCTGCACACATATATGGTATCTAGGATATACTGCAATCCATTCAACATGTAAAGGACTGCTTGCCATCTGGGGGAAGGGGTGGAGGGAGGGAGGGGGAAAATCGGAACAGAAGTGAATGCAAGGGATAATGCTGTAAAAAGTTACCCTGGCATGCGTTCTATCAATAAAAAGTTATTTTAAAAAAAAAGATGATCTGATTGGAAATTCAGCATTTTATTGGTATGGAGGAAGCCCAATTAATACTTAATACACAGTAAAATCTCACTTATTTAAAAATAAACTTACATCATGTTTCAAATATTTCCCCTTTTGGTGGTGTTAACGAGTCCTCTACTGTTGAAGATTGTCAACATCTATACTATAGTAGTCTTTGAGAATTACTATGAAAAACAAACAACTATGAAAAAGCATCAAAATTTGATTATTTGGTCTTCAGGATATGTATTGTGAATGTCATAGTATACATACATACATATACACATACCTCTTTCTTTCTCTTCATCTTATCTTATCTGATCTATCTATTTATCTATATATAAATCTAGATCCATTTAGAGGTGACTGGCCCGGACTTCAAGAACTCTTTGAATCCTTCTTTCCATGACTGAGATTTATGAAGGGCCTTCAAGGAGATATAAGATTAGCATTCCTGATAATATTTAAATCCGAGGAGAACATATTTTTGCAGGATGGCATGAGATATTTTAAAAATACTGGAAATGATATCAATCAAAATTAGGCTGCCATCAACTAACAGTTCTAGGACTTGCTGGGATTGTTGGTTGCTATGGCAACCAACCCTACAGTTAAACCTCACATTCTCACCCTGTCCTCTGAACAAAGCTCAAAGTCTGCCTTCTTTTGTACTTGCTATCATAAACTTCAATCCTTCCATGGATGAGTAGTCTTATCTGTATAAGCATCCCTTTCACTAATATATAAGGCAATGCTTCCATGTCTTCTCAACTCAAATGATTTTGTGATTTTCTCATTATAAAATCTGCCCAATATTCTTGGAATCTTCTCATGGTATCTTTTAATATTCAGTAGACACCAAGGTAACACTTAACCTATTCATGTCTTTGTTCCCATTTTGTTTTTGACATGACTGTTACATCATCTATCACACATTCTGAGATGGACGCAAGATTAAGCAGAAGCTTTGAAATATCAGTTTATTCCAAAAGGCCAGAGACTAAGTCTTGTGAGTTCTATCTTGACTAATTTCAGATAAATTTACTCTGGAATCCTCAAATCCATGGCTAATTTTCGGTTTAATGTGTTCCAAAAAGTGTCCACTTATTTCCTAAATGTATGAGAGAATTGGGGTAAGCTAATTAAACTGACATGAATATTTTTTTTAGTGGGAACCATGTATGTTATGTTTGAAATCTTAGATTTTACCAAAGGTTTTATTATTTGCCTCTCTATTTTAGTTGGAAGCAACTTCTACAGATGTGATCATCAGTGCTTATGGGAGGTGATATGTAATTTCTTTTTGATTTTCTGGAGATCTTGGGACAGTCTTCATTTCAATTGGGTAATCACCACAAGAACAGACTTTAACAAGTCCAAATCCTTTATTATCTCCTTCACAGTCTATTATCCTTTCCTGGGGCCTGAACTAGCCTTTTTAAATGCCTTCAGGAGTCTTGGTTTCAGTGAAGAAGCTAAGTAGGACAGGCTTGCCAACATAGTGGTGTGAGATGGAATAAATGATTCAGGCCCCATGTCTCTTCCAAGTCTGTGTCTGGCCATTCTGAGTCTCTCTCTGAGCCCTTCTGAGTCTGGCTCTGACTCTGACTCTGGCTGAGTTTGTCCCAACTTTTATGCTCTCTTATAATTACATTATCATAGTTGTGAATATTGTAGAACTATATTAAATACTCAGTACATGTACTGAACTAAAAAAACTATTAAGCACCTAGATAACCATTGTATTTATCAATTCCACTGACTTAACACCTTGTAAAAATCCTTGTTTCAGAGTTCTGGCCCATAACAATGGTATGACTGGATAGAAAGAATATTTCTCATTGTATCTGGAAACAGAAATACTCAATCTGAACTTCAATCTGAAGTTCATTCACAGCCATAGCCTATCTTCCAAGCATTTTTGAAAATTTCAGACATAGACAAGACTTCTGAGAATATACAATCTAATCCTTACCTAAAAAGAAATTTCCTCTATACAAAATAGTCAACAAGTAATCATCAAGTCTTTATTTCAAGATCTTTAAGAGAAAAACTCTTTATTTACCAAATCAGTTGATTCTACTGATGAACTTCTTAAATTGTCACTATATTTAGTTGTTTTTATGACATCAAGTCTAAATTAGCCTCATGGTCCTGCTATCTGAAATTAAGAAGAAAAAAATACCATCCATCAAATATTCACCAATTCTTTGACATTGCTTTTTAATCATGTCTATTGGAAAAAAAAAAACAAGTAAACTGAAAATAAAATCTGCTATTCAGATGTACTTCAATTGTATCTAACTCTCTGTGTCCCCATTTGGGGTTTTCTTGTAAGGTTACTTCCATTTTTTTTAATAAATAACAAAATAAAGGCAAATAGGATCAAGTGACTTGACTAAGGTCATAATATCTGAGATTGGATTTGAACTCAGACTCTTTATTCCACACCTAGCAGTCTTTCCACTGTGCCTTATACCTGCCATTCTTTGACTATTTGAAATAGATTTTCTTATGTCTTTGAAAGTATTCAGACCAAAAAAACTACAGTTTTTTAAAACTTATCTTCAAGCAGCATGAGTTCAAAGAAATTTACCCCTCTGATTGTTCTCCTGTGGAAACACTCTCCAGTTATGAAGCCCCATAGAGAAATGTGACATACATAATTTTCAGGAATACTCCATATGTATTACTATTACTCCCATATTTCTTGATGCTCTGTCCCTTTTGATACAATCTTAGATTGTTTCATCTCCTTCTAATTCTTCATAAAGTAGACCCTAGAACTTAACCTCAAAACCTCATATTTTATACATTTTTAATAGGAGGGCTTTTTTTAATGTAATCCACGATCAATGATAGTGTTGTGTAATAGATAGGGAGCCGATATAATTTCCAGAAAATTATGAATTCAAGATCTATCTTTGACCAATATTGGAGGAACAACCCTATCTTCAGTAAATTCTTTTATCTCACAGGATTGATAGGACTACTCCCTAAGAATATAAGTTGGAGAGAATAGTGAGAATTAGTTTTATCAGAATCTCCACAACTTAAAATTCTGTATATTAAATGAATCAGTGTCCATTTTTCTAAGGTCACTTCTAATGTGGATGTTATATACCATAGAAAGTCTCTTTACTATGATATTCCACCTTCTCAAGTCCCATCCAGTGCTAAATTTGTGCTTTCTGATGTTCAACATTCTTATGTCCTTTTCAGATCTGAGATTTCATGATTATTTTGTCACTTGGCAATAATATGTTCTGTTTTGTGCTGGCCATGAACTTCCTTTGTGACCTTGAACACTTAACTTGAAACCTTTATGTGCCTCAGCAGATCCACTTGCAAAATGAACTTTGCAATGAACAAAACAATGGACTAACATATACCTCCTCTAGGGTAGTGTGCAGAAATGCAGTTAATTAGTGAAACATTAACTGTGCTCATCTGGTAACAAAACCCAGAATGATTCCTAGCAAGGGCCATATACAATTCATTTTAATTATTTGACATTTATGATGATTTTTTTTTCCTGCAAAATACTGTATTGCAATTTGTTTTCGTTATATTTTCAGTGTGTTTCCAACAGGGGCCAGAGTGATTTTGCAATGAGAAAATGGAGGGAAGAATAAAAGTAATGAAGAATTTCACAGCAGGAAGACTTTTTCGTGACCATGTAGTCCAAATCCTACTTGAGAAATAATTACCTCTAGTGTAAGGGGAATTCCCTAATTAATTTGTACTGGGTGATCAAGCTTTGTTTAAGACCTGTTTCAGAAGCAGGATAGCCAAGTTAAGAGCTTGTTGGATGAGTTGTTAAGAATACTTACATTAACATATGCTCATGGATGCTCAATGTGTTATCATGGTAAAGCATTCACTCTCTCTGACTCAGTTTCCTTATTTTTTAAAGTCAGGAAACTAGACTCAATAACTTTCTTCCATTCTAGCTTTAAATCTACAATATTATAAATATCTGAACTTTAATTGTATATTTTTTTAAATTATTGGTTCTTTTTTTGTAACTGTTATTCTTTGATTTCAAAGAGAACCAATGGCATGAAGGTATGATATATTGATTTGTACATGAATTGGATTTAAGTGAGACAAAGCCACACAAAGTCATCACCCTCACTATCTTTTCCAAGATAAGGAAACTTTAGAGGCTAGGGAAAAAAATGTCAAGATGATTCTCAGTTGCCCAGGATACAGTGGATGACCTTGGGATCTTAGTTGTTTGATGAAACTCTAAGTGCTTCACAGCACCTACTTCAGCTGCCTTCATGGTCATGGGAACAAATTGTTCCCATCCATCCATTTAATTGGGAAAGTCTTGATGTACTTGGGGAAGACATTACCCTCATAAGTTGAAATATTTGAGGCCTGTAAGTTACCCTTAACCTGTCAAGATGATTTTATCAGTGCATGACTGCAGTGCATATATCAGCTTTTTGGAGGCATAGGTAAGAGTTGAGTACCAGAGACACTACAGGTAGATGAAGAGTCTTAAGAAGAGTTCAGCAAGTCCTCACATCAGAGGTGCTAGAACTCCCTGAATACTCCATATGTTTTTATTGCCTATACTACTTCTTAACCCTAAAAAGAAAGGATTCTTAACCAGTATGTGTATGTATGTGTGTGTGTGTATGTGTGTGTGTGATATATATAGTGTGTGTGTGAGATATATATATGTGTGTGTGTCAGATATATATATATATATATATATATGTGTGTGTGTGTGTGTGTGTGTGTGTGTGTGTGTCATATATATATATATATATATATATATAGGTGTGTGTGTGAGATATATATACGTGTGTGTGTGTGATATATATGTGTGTGTGATATATATGTGTGTATATGTGTGATATATATGTATGTATGTGTGTGTGTATGTGTGTACTTATATACATATATAGATATAGATATATATGTTGGGGCATGAGACACCCTAACAGAACTTGGCAGTCAGGCCAGTGTTAAAAGATTTGTGAAAGAATTTGTGGTCCCACTCTCTAAGTTGAGGTTTGGCAAAAATGATTTATTTACCCTGAGCATTTCTCAGTGGGCTAGAATCCTGATTAGGAAGATAGCAAATATTTTATTTAGCCTTATGTGGCTCAGGTCTAGGATTCATCTCCAGCTGAATTGAGGAAGTAATCTCCAGGTCACTTATGGGTGGTGATTATTCCCAAGGCCAAAAATTTAAGAATAATCTCCAAGTGAATTGAAGATAGGGATTATTTTAGGAATACCAGGTAAAAATGGTGGGTGGATGGAGTTGTGAGCCCCACATTTTTACATTTTCTTCTCCTGCTTCTTTATATGATTAAATAAATTTCTATATGCAACTAAATGATTGTTATTCCCTCTTAGAACCCAAACTGATGAAACTTCCCCCCCTCAATTATAATAGGTCTTTTGTTCCTTTTCATGTGATCTAATTTGTTCTATTAAATCTTCCCTTTCCTTTTCTTTTTCTTCCAATACAGACCTTTTCCCATCCCTTAATGTCTTTTTCTATTTTTTTTTTTAATTTTGCTGTGGCAATTGGGGCTAAGTGACTTGCCCATGCTCACACAGCTAGGAAGTGCTGAGTGCCTAAGGTCAAATTTTGAACTCAGGTCCTCCTGGCTTCAGGGATGGTTCTCTATCTACTGCACTACCTAGTTGCCCCATGTCTTTTCTTTGATATCATCACATCAGAGTCAATTCATAACCACATCCTCTGTCCATGTGATGCTCCCCAATCCCATCTGCCCCAGTAACAGGTACAGTTCTCAAGTGTTACAGATATCATTTTCCCATCTAGGGATGTAACATCCTTTAAATGATATAGATATATTTATTTTAAATAATATTTTAATAAGTTTAACCTTTAACTTATATATGTATATATTATATATATAAAATAATGAACTAATATATATTTCCCCCTTGTTCACCTTTCTATGCTTCTTTTGAGTCCTGTGTTTGCAGATTGAATTTTCAGTTTACTTCTGTTTTTTTTTTTTTTTTTTTTTTCCAATAGATATGATTAAAAGTCTCCTCCTTCATAGAAGACCAATTTCCTCCCATGACAGATGATAGTTAATCTAGCTGGATATTCTTGGTTATAAATCCAAGTCTTTTGCTTTCTGGAATATGGTATCCTAAGCCCTCTGATCCTTTATGGCAGAAGCTGCCAGATCTTAGTTAATCCTGACTAGTGCTTCTTAATATTTGAATTGTTTTTTGTCAAGTAGCCTGCAACATTTTTCCCTTGAGATTGTAGTTTTGGCATTTTGCAACAAAGTTCCTTGGGATTTTCTTTGTGTGATCGTTTTCCAAAGGTGATTGATGGATTGTTTCTATGGTATTCCTTGTCACTTCTTCTTCCCTGTCCCTTCTTCTGCGGTCAAGATTCTTTTCTGTTTCTTGCTCATTTTCTTTTCTTGTTATATTTCCTCCTTTTTTTTTTTACATTTATTTTTTATTCTCCTCCTGTGTAGAGGGCTGCAGATAGTTGGGGAACTCTGGGTAAGATATAAAATCCTTCAACTCAGAGGGAACCTGCTGACAATGTCTGGTTTGTCTCCCCATCTTCCTTAAGGGCTCTCATCCTTCCCGAGAAGTCAAGGAAGGTGTGACTACCCATGTTCTACTTGAAGCAAAGTATGCTTACAGTAAAGAGAGGCATTTACATAGCAATAGTAGGATGCTTATAGTTAACATCTTTACAATGTGCTGTGGTGATGTAATGCTACTATACTTACCACTTGCTCAGTGTGCTGTGATGTAATGGTTCTCTAGTTGGCACATGCTTAGTGTGCTGTAATGATGTAATCACACTAAGGTATTTAAGGGCTGAGAGGACTTGAAATAAGGGACTCCATCTTTGACCATCCTCATGATTCTCCTGCTTCTTCACTCTTCCACTAAGACCAAGGAAGCGGGCTGGTCCAGAGATCCTCCAGAGAGCTCATCCAGATAGTATATTTTGGAACCCCCAGTATTGGGGCTCTAGAAAACTTAGTACATTTTGGTACCCCAATTTGGGGGCTCTAGAAAGCACACTACACTTCTGGGTTAACTGGGTTGTTGTCCCAAGCTTCCTGTCCAGCTCTGAATCTTGGCTTTAAGCACTGGGGCCCCTTGTATTTGCAGGGGGTAGCTTTGCCTGCTCTTTTCAGGAAACAGTCTGATTTCCCAGTTTGCCTTTTGAGCTGGCAGTGGAAGGTACCCCACTGATTTGGTCCTCTGCTGAGCCAGGACTGAAGGTCTTAGTTGTTGATTTGCTATTATTAAGACCCTTTCACTGGCTTTCTTAGAGTGTGTGAGCTGGGCTGAACACCCTTTTCACCCCAGTGAGTCTGTCCTTTTTTGAAGTTTTTCCAATCTATCTTGAAATGGGGAAAGGCTTAATTCTGTCAGACTCTATTTGCAAAAACACATGGTTTCAATATATATATTTTTTAAGGAAACTGGAAGAGCTTGAGCAGTTTCCTGTCTTTACTCCATCATCTTGGCTCCACCCCAATTACTGATGCCAGTCTTGGATATATGGTATATGTTTCCATGCTTTTAAAAAAAAATAGACACATTGACATTTTGCTATAATGTTCTCTCTAAAATGTGATGTTCTCCGTTGAGGTTTTCTTGGGATTTCTGGGAGCAGTCTTCATTTCATTCAGGAATAATCACACAAGTAGCCAAGGGTTAAAGTCTAAATCCATTATTATCTCTTTCAAAGTCCTGTCTCCTTCATTTGAGGCTTGACTAGTTTTCTGGAGGCTTTCCAGAATCTTGGTTTCAGTGGAGAAGTGAAGGAGGAGAGCCTGGCACCACTTCTCTTTCTTCCTTAGTTCTGATTCTGGCTGAGGTTGTCTGAGCTTATATGTTCTCTTATCATAGGTATGAGTCTTGTGGAACTATATTAAGTACCAAGTACATGTACTGAACTAGAGAACTGTTAAGCACCATGCTAAATAATCATTGTCTCTATCAATTCCACTGAGTTAGCACCTTGTAAGAATCCTTGTTTCAAATTCAGAGTTCTGGCCCATAACAATTTACCCATGGCAATTACCTTGAAATTAATCTTTGATTGCATACTCTTTGATGCAGCAGTGTCTCTACTGGGCTTGTATCCCAAAGACATATATATATATATATATATATATATATATATATATATATATATATATATATATATATATATATATATATATATATATATGTATATATATATATATATATATATCATATACTCACTGGGGTGAAAAGGGTGTTCAGCCCAGCTCACACACTCTAGGAAAGCCAGTATATACATATATACATATATATACACACATGTATGTATATATGTATATATATGTATGTATATGTATGTGTATATATACGTATATATGTATATATACGTATATACGTGTGTATATATATGTATATACATATATATGTATGTACATATATGTACATATATACATATATATACATATATATGTGTATATATATACATATATATGTATATATACGTATACATACACACACACACACACACACACACCCATTAGTTGGATTATGGCTGAAGATGTTATAGTATATCAATGTTATGGAATATTATTGTTGGAGAAGAAATGATCAGAGCCAAGAGAATTTGGTACACAGCAACAACAAGATTATATGATGATCAATTCTGATGGGCATCATTCCTTTCAACAGTGAGATGATTCAGGCCAGTTCCAATGGACATATGATAGAGAGAAATAACTTCATCCAGAGAGAGGATTGTGAAGGCTAAGTGTGATCACAACATAACATTTACACCTTTTCTTGTTCTTTGCTCGCTTTTTTATTTTCTTTCTCATTTTTTCCCTTTTTGATCTGATTTTTCTTGTGCCATATGATAATTGTGGAAATATGTATAAAAGAATTATACATGTTTAACATATATTGGATTGCTTGCTGTCTAAGGGAAGGAGTGTAGGAAAGGAAGGGTAAAAATAAATTGAGAATACAAAGTTTTTCAAGGGTGAAAGTCGAAAACTATCTTTGCATGTATTTTGAAAATAAAGAGCTAAAAACTTAAACTTTAAAGGTGGCTTTTATATCCTAAATTTTCTATCAAGTTTGGGTGTGGTTTGGATATATACTCCTGAAAATCCACAAGTATTTAATGTCCTTTTTTTTTTCCCCCAATTCAATTTTATGGATAATTTTGCTGGGTGTAATCTTTGGTTGCAGGCAGAGATCTTATGATTTATAGTCTATATGATTCCAGGATGTGTATTCTTTTATCGGTACTGTTGTTAATATCTTTACAATTCTTTACAAGTGTAGCTCCAGTATATTTGAATTGTTTTTTCTTGTTTCTTGCAAACTTTTCACTTTTACCTGGAGGTTTCAAAACTTGGCAGTGATATCCCATTGTATTTTCCAGAAAGGATGTTTTTGAGGTTGTTTTCAGTGGATTTTTTAAAAATCTGTATCTACCTTCCCTTCATTTTCTATCACTTAGAACAATTTTCTTACGTTATTTCTTACATTATATCAAAATTATTTTTCTTTCACGTAGTCTCATTATCCTTATCTTTTCTCTTCTTGATCTGTTTTCCAGATTTGTTGTTTTTCTTATATTTCACATTCTGTTCTGTTTTTTCATTCTTCATATTTTTTTTGGTTATTTCTTGATCTCTTATAACTTCTCTGGCTTCCCCCTGTCCAATTATAATTTCTAAAGAGTTATTTTTGGCTTTAAGGTTTTGTTTCTCCTTTTTACTTAATTATTAAAAAATAATAATCTTCTTGTTTTTCTTGGATGGTTTTTATTTTATTTTTTCCTCAATGTCTCATTTGATTTTTAAATTCTATTTTGTATTCTTCTCAAATTCGTTCTTTTTATGTTAACACCAATCTTTGGTGTAGAAGAAACTTTTTTTTTTAGCACTTCACTGTGCTCTTCTGAAAATGACCCTGGGTCTTCCCTATTGCCATATTAAATTTATATGTTTTTCTTTTTTGTTGATTCATTTTTTTGTTTTACTTTTAATAACAAGTATCATGGTGAGCACCTCTAAATTTGGGGTGGGAGGATAGTCCTTCTAGCATCAGGAACTTCAAATCAAGAGCCCCTCCCTCCTACAAGTATCCATAGCCATCAGTGTCCCTGCCACCCTACTTCTGCACTTGCAATGTCCTTGCTCCTTCACACAAGACCCAGGGTCATTTTCAGAAGAGCACAGTGAAGTTTTTTTAGCACTTCACTGTGCTCTTCTGAAAATGACCCTGGGTCTTCCCTATTGCCATATTAAATTTATATGTTTTTCTTTTTTGTTGATTCATTTTTTTGTTTTACTTTTAATAACAAGTATCATGGTGAGCACCTCTAAATTTGGGGTGGGAGGATAGTCCTTCTAGCATCAGGAACTTCAAATCAAGAGCCCCTCCCTCCTACAAGTATCCATAGCCATCAGTGTCCCTGCCACCCTACTTCTGCACTTGCAATGTCCTTGCTCCTTCACACTAGGGCTACATCTCTGTAGCATAGCTAGTCTTGGTGTTCCTAAACAGCCAAGGTCAACTCAGCCTGCTGATTCCATAGGAAATCTGGGAGGTGAAAGTTTCTGTGGTTCCTTATGAGGCTTTAACTGTACCCAGTTAGCCCCAGGACTCCCAACTTGTTTTTTGTGAGGATTTAGCCCTGAGGCCTGTGCACACAAGTCTTTGTTATTAACCAGTCTATCTTGCCCTTGAAGCACAAATTTGAAATCTGAAGGTTTCTGATCTATTCCTTCACCTTCCAAGAATCCTCCCAGATTATTCCCATTTGTATTCTAAACAAAAAAAATCTATGTATTTAAACATCCAACTCTTGGTGATCCCATTTGAGATTTTTTTGGACAAAGATACTCAAGTGGTTTGTTATTTTCTTCAACAGCTCAATTTACAGATAAAGAAATTGAGGAAAACAGGGCTAATGATTTGCTCAGGGTCACAAAGCTAGTAAAAGTCCATATTTGAACTCAGATTTTCCAATCTCCAGGTCCATCCCTCTATTCATTGTGTTTTGTTGTAATGTTCTTCCCTAAATTATAATGTTTTCTGGGAGCAGGTTTCTTGGGGGGGGACTTTTGGGAGCAGCCTTCATTTCAGTTCAGTGTAATCACCCCAAATGCAGCCAAGATTTAAAGTGCAGATACTTTATTGTCTCTTTCAAAATAGCCCAGTTAGCTTTCTTAGAGATCTCTCTCCTTGCCTCCGAGAGCTCTTGCCACTAATCCTTTGTCTCTGTCAGCTTCATCCTCTCTTCCTCCGAATCTCCAGCTAGCACAAAGGTGGAAGTTGGAATGAATCTCACTCCACCTCTGAGAGTGGGCTTGTGGGCTTCTGTGTCTGTCCCTGAGGGGTTCTTGCTTATATGCTGTGCACTGAGTATACTCCAATCATTACTTCACTCGGAAACCATTAATTGGTGTAGAATGAAATCAATGCTAAACTAGATTTAATCATTGTCTCCTCAATTTCTTTTAGTACCTTATTTCACGTTCAGGCCCATAACGTCTCCTTGAAGGATCAGATCAATCACACCGAACCATGCTAAATTAGATAATTATTGTCTCTATCAATTCCACTGTCTTAGTATCTTGTAAGAATCATAACATTTTGTAATTGCTGTCCTTTGAATAGCTGCCCATGTATGTGTATTTGGTTTTCAGTTTTGGAGGAGGTCCCAGAATAAACGAACAACTTTGCTTTCAAGTTTTAAAATGATGGATTCTGTAAGGAGGAACCATTCCTGTTGATATTCAGAAAAAAAAAAGAAATATTTCAAAAGATTTGAGAAGGACAGAAAATCTTGATTGTCGAGAGAGAAAAGAGAACAGTCTTAAAACTAGAAGTCAGATTTATAGAGCTTAAATTATATAACTTTAAACTATAACTTTAAACTATCTTGATATCATTTCCTTGGAAAATTCTAGAAGGGATCATTAAATAGGTGGTTGATGAACATAAATTAAAGGAAACAGGGAGGTCATGTCAGAGTAATAACATTTCTTTTTTTTTTTTTTTTTTTTTGACAGAATCACTTACCTAGTAGATGAGGATAAAGTTTTAGACCTAGATTAAAGAGATGCTAGCTCAGTTTTTTATATAGTATCACATATTCTTGGGGAGAAAGTAATATGAATGTGGACTAGGCCACACTGCATGTATGTGAATAAAGAGCTTTTCTGATGACTGAACTAAAAAAAAAAAAAAAAAAAAAAAAAAAAAAAAAAAAAAAAACGAAAGAAAGAAAGAAAGAAAAAAAGGAGGTGATTGCTCCATACCATACGTAAGGGATTCATTGCATAATATGTTGGATCTGGCATTAGGAAATTAACCTGATTTCAAATCACACTCAAACACTTACTAGTTATATAACTTTGAAAAGTCACTTAACCTTGTTTGCCTCAGTTGCCTCATCTGTAAAATGAGTTGGAGAAGAAAACGGCAAACCACTCTAGTAAATTTGTCAAGAAACCTCCAAATGGGGGTCACCAACAACCAGACATGACTGAGATAACTGAACAACAATTATTATTCACTTTTAATATGGTAGGAGACTTCTATTGAAGTAACCCAGACATTTGTGCTTAGCCTGGTGTTATTTTACTCTTACAAGTGACTTGGTAAAAGATATAAATGGCATATTCAAAGAAGAAAATATAATTAGTTTGGGTTAGATAATACGATGGAGGCTGGAGTCAGTATATAAGAAGATCATATAATTCTTGTCTTTGTGTTCAAGGGCCTGTTCAATAAAAAGGGATTGAAACTATTGTTTTGCCTTAGAAACCCAAGTAGGAAAAATGGGCAGAAGTTAAAAATGTAAATTGTCTTCATATCAAAATCCTTGCAAAAAATATTTTATTGAATTGAATCTGGAGAATGAGTGGGTAGGAAGTCTCGGGAGTCCCATTTTTTTTTCTGAAATGCCAATAAAATCTTTCTTAGAATAAATCACATATAG